>NC_061830.1:772305-782305 GCF_019202785.1 Penaeus chinensis
CGCAGTCCATAACATTACTCACAATCCTAACACGACAAACATACGATAGCTTCAAGCCGTGCAGGCTCCACAAAAGAGTAATGGTAGACATTAGCAGAGCCTTCTCATAAATAAAATATTTAACTCAACTCAACTCCACAGCAAAATCAAATAATGGCTTGCTTCCAGGGAGAAGGTCCCATGCACTATAACACCAAATCAATAAATATACTCGACAGAATCCTAAAAGGCTCCATGCTCTCACCAGTCCTATTCAATCTGTACATCTTTGATATACTGATAACACCCTATTCATTAACATATCTTATGCATATGACATTGCCGTAACTTTAACTTTCCTTTGTGTGAAAGCAATGCAAGCTCAACATTACATTCAAACACTTATACAATAGCTCCCAAAACACAATGTTGCATCTTTAAATCAACAAGCACATTAATAAAAATTACACAATGGCATACCAACACCATGCTAAACAAAATTCTTATTGCCCAAGAAGAAGAAGCATACATTTAGTTATCACAAACATTACATGGAAATGAAAAATATTCTTGTATACATGTAAAGTTTCACTACATTTAACCTACAAAAACAAATGCATAAGTTAATAACAAACATTACACCAGATCAGTGATAGACTTTGAAATCACAGCATGGAAAAAAGTGTATGTCCCTCATATCCAGTGCAGAAACACAAATGCCTAGTACAGACAGAAGACACCTTAAATGACTGCTGCAGGATTCACCCCCCTTTCAACACAGACTAAATGCACACAGGCATCTTCCCTTAGGGCCTGCACTACCATGTGCATCTTTAGAAATGCTTGCCGAAACCACTGGCAGATGACACCAAAATAAACAAAATGACTTCACTTACGTATTTTGCCAGGAATGTGCGGTTATCTTTCCCCTCTGCCTTTTCAGTCTTCATTGCCTCAAGCTTCTCAATGTATGTTGCCGTGTCTGGTCTGTAAAACATTGCATTCAAATAAATATCCTCTTACCATATCAATGTAAAATTAGCACTGTAATTCGTTTTTACTTTTTTTTTCTTTAGGATGCAATTTATCTAAACCTGCAATAATAACATAATAACAATATTTCTGAACAAGGCTGATCTACCAAATGCAGAAATGACTAATATTACAAGAAACATGCTCTAAAGAAGATAAAAAGTCCAGAAACTAACACGGGCGCTGGTGTTGGAGAGCGAATGATGACTGTAGTGTTGTGGTTGGCTGGGATGGCTTCGGGTTCTTCTCCCTGGCACACAGTCACTGGGGGGATGAGGCCCACACCAACAACCCAGGTACCAGCACTGTCCACCATCATGCTTAGGGTCTCAGAGAGGCCACTCTCATATACCTGACACTGGGATGGGGTGGGGGTGGGGGTGTTGGGTTAAAAAGAGGATCTGTCAACGGCTGAATATTCTATGTACAAGTTATCTAACCTGAAACTGGATTTTAAAATTTTCTCCATATTTCATCCAGAAAAGCTCTTTTTCCAGGGGTGAGTGTCAGTCAAAATGGTTGTTTGGTCTGTCACAGATATGTTATCAGTACATTTCCTTATGAATAAACTATAATACTATTTGTAGTCCTCATTTATCCCACTTATGCAAGTATATGTATGTTTTTGTTGTGGCAGTCATGCCTGATTATGGGGTGCTGACCCTGACCACACTGAATCCTGTTGGTAATAATGATAATGATAATGATAATGATAATGATAATGATAATAATTAATAACAGCAAATAATAATTAATAATTAATAATAATAATAATAATAATAATAATAATAATAATAATAATAATAATAATAATAAATAATCATTAAAAATAATAGCAAAAAAACTTAAATACAGAACACAACTGGTCCCAAGAGTTTCAGAAATGGGAATGTAAAACTAATCAAGTATTAAGTGGTACAACTAATACAATTTTTTTGAAGGCTATCTAAACTGCTTTTCAATTTTTAAAATGTATTTATGTCTTCTTGATTTATTAACTGGCCATATTGAATCAGTAAAAAAAATAAAACATCAGTTTTCTTACACATACACATGTTTTTTTTTTTTTTTTCTTTCCTACTGCAGTTACACACACAAAAATACAAAATATAACAAGGATCACAAAACACAAATCCATACTTACAGCTCTGGTGAAGGTTGATACATATCCTCTTTCTTCTGATCCCTTATGATAAACACGAACTCGATAAAAGTCATTGTTTTCTGCAAGTTTCTGAGAAAGAAGAACACTATTTGTAGCTTTTCATAAATTACATTAGTTTTGTAAAAAGGTCTGCCATCACATGAACTCTTTTATTCAACTCCTGATGACGAGTGGTCTGTACACGTCACAACTGTTTGTTTGTATGGCTATTACTGAGGTGACTGAGGATTTACAGCCCCACAAAAGTTGGCTCAAAGGCAATTGGCCTCTCCACTGGAAAACCATATATGCTGCAGCCAAAATCACACATTGTAGTGAGGTTATATATAACTGGCATAGAGGAAAAAACATGAGTAAGATAGAAAGAAAATGATAGGTAATAGTGCGCAAGAATGAAAGAGGGAAGAGGGAATAGGGAGAGGATTGTCTCACCTTCAACTTATTGTGCAACTCAGCATTCCACTGTCTTGCATGTGTTACCACAGCATTCCCAGATTTTACAGAGCGGACGTGGATTGTAGAGCGTGGAGAAAAGACAGGTTCTGGCCCACCCTCCAGTGCATCCTCCACCACCAGGGTCAACTGCCCATCCAAGAAATCATCCTCCTGAAAATGGGGGAGGAAATATAAAAAAAGATGTATGAATAATATGTATGAGGAGGATTGTTACACAAGTTGATAAGAGGTATCATTTTTTTTGGAAATGGTGTTACTCTTCATCATTCGCTTACCATCTACCGACTTTCCACTGCTAAAGGATCAGCTGATAATGAAAGTGACAGAAGTAAATAAAAATACCTCAGCTAGCCACTGCCAAAATTACCAGATCGAACAGTTCCTCTGGTAAAACAGCAATTAGGCATTGATAGATTGCTACTGTCCTGATATAATACTTTTATTCCACAAAAAACATCAATAGCAATGACACTCGCAGCTTCCTAACCATACATATCCTGGCAAGACAGAGCTGGTTGATTTCCATAGGGAACCAGTCCAAGCTCTGTCCTGCTAGAATGTTATGTAGTGAAAGTCTCCTGAACATTCTCTGGTTTACAGCAATCTCTCCCCAGTACTGGTACTAAAATCATTAATATAAGCAACAGTGACCTTTTTTGAACAAATAACCTCTTTTTTTTACCAATAAATTCCTTGGACTATTGTATGTCTTCTCCCACTATGGGAGCAATATTGTTGGTAAAGTAAATAACTCTTCAAGATTGTTACTACAAGTAGATATTTTACATCACTGGCAATCCAATATGGAATATGGAATATGGTATTGATGAATTGTAATTTATGTATCTTGTTCAGCTACATTAATTCTAATCCACTGAAGCCAAATGCATGGATGCTACAAGGCTACTCAGGGGGCTGATGTATTGCCAATGTAAAATCTAAAATAGCAACAGTGGAAGTTTGTTGGCCTCTGCCAGAGCACCAAAGATGTGGATGATTACTTGAGTCAATAGGGTATGTCTCTGAATAAACAACTGTGGGCTTACTTCCTTTTTTGTACTTAATAACTAGAGTCATCTTCTCAATTCCATAAGGTAATTACCTAAGTTCTTTTATCTCTACCTCTGACTCTCTGCAGTGTTCTTACTTCAATTTATTTATTCTTCTCTCAACTCACAGCAGAGACCTGACTGACTACCTCGGGCACCTCTGGGCTCTCTCATTGGACAGAAGGCTCCCCTCATTCTCTGTGTGCTTAAAGAGCACTAGTATACTTAAGCCGTAGAATCCAGAACCAAGATTAGCATTCCCCAATCCTCCAGACAAACAAGACAACAGCAGCAGCAACTCAGGAATGCCCAGTCCTTAGCCAATTGGGGAGCCTCTGGGCTCCCCCCATGATCTCCAAATCAGCTCCAGCACCCAGCCATACCAGTGGGTACTCACAACCACAGCAAACACTCCCCAATAAATAAATAAAATACCAGTCCAAGTAGTAGATGCATACTCATCTACTACACTGGTAACCTATGGCGTGATACGTCAAGGTATTTCACTCGCTTCCTTTGCTCACTCTCTGGAAGGGGAGTACCCTGTAGCAGCACAACCTACACCCTGAAGTATAGCGTACTTCCCGGGTTGGCTCACATCAGGTCTGCAGCCGTGTCCTCACACTCTCAGCAGCAGGTGCTTCTCTTGACTCACTGCAGAGACCTGACTGGCTGACACGGACAAATCCCAGCTTTCTTACTGGAATGTGGTCTCCCCTTATTCCTGGCTGGCTTACACAGCACTCGTGTATTTAAGCTGCAGAAACAGGAACCAAGATCAGCATTCCCCAATCCTCCAGATGAACACAACAGCAGCAGCAACTCAGGACTGCCCAGTCCTTAGCCAACTGGGGAGCCTACTGACTACCGTTGATTTCCACTTCACCTACAGCATCCAATCATATCCATGGAAACTCACACCCACAACATACACTCCATAAAGAGATACTAGACCAGTTCAAGTAGTAGATGCATACTCATGTACTACACCAGAATGGTTAATGATCAAAACAAATAAATGCGCTAGACATCAAAGGTCACCTAGCATCATGATGAAGTATTGTGGCAAAAAGAGTTAAAATGAGATAACAGTCAGGCTAAAATGTGTCAGATGTCAAAGGTTGTGGAGCACTGTAGGATAGTATGGTAGTGAAAAAGGCAGAAAGAGGTGAGAGCAAATGGAGTACAGTGGGGATTTGTGAAACGAGAAAGGGTTATGGGTATAGGATGATTAGATCAAATGTCTGAGGAAGAAAGTATAAGGAATTGCGTAACAATGTACTGCCACTGAATCCTAGTTAACTAGGCATGTGAGCTATTTTCACAGTCAGGGAGATGAAACAGTTACAGTACAAATATTAAAGGAGTGAGGTTGGACAGGGATAGATTTACCAGTGAGGTCATTCAGGGTATATAGTACATGAGCTCAGGACTCAGACTGTGATAAGGTGTGAATGATAGGAACAACTGCAAAAGGAAACTTTGCCTCCTTGTTTTTGAAGACATTGTTGGATGTGGAGGGTGTTGTCAGAGTGAGGGACTGTAGGGGGAATCACAAAGACTCAATTCCACTTGGCTGGGCCAAAGGGTACTCAAAGAAGCAGTAGAAAGACGAGGGTGGGGGGCAGAAAGGAGTGAGTTATTACTGTGGGGTGGAGGACAATAAGGATGAAGAGTACTCTTCATCCTTACTACTTAGTAATAAGGGGGGAAGGGGTAGACAATGAAGACTGTGCAGTAGGAGATGGAGTGGAGGATGCTGGGAGAAAGGAAAGGGTGTATTATGAAGGTTGAGTAATGACCTGGGAAGATGATTTGGAATTGATAGAGCTAACAGAAAATATCGAGGAGGGGGCATTTATATAGAGCCGTGGTCAAAGAAGAGGCAGGAATCAAGAAACCAGAGAAATCAAATTTAGAAATGCTAGTTGATGAAGGGGCAAGCCTTAATGCCACTAATAAGGGTAAAAATCTTCAATAATGGCCATGGTGAGCCTGAAATACATGGATAGAGGAAATGGCCAAGCCCTCAAGGTCCCTACAGGGGATAAGGGCTTTATGATTAACCAAGGGAATACCATGCCCAATGCTCCTGGTAGCCTTTCAGAACTGATACAAAGCCAGCCTTTCATCCTTTCAGCACAGCTCTCATATCTTAGGAAGTGGACAGAAGGGGATGAAGAACAGAAGGAAAGGGAAAGGGGGAGAAGAAAAGACCATGCAAAATCAGTTCAGGTGAGGGTCTAGGCCCTAGGCAGGGGTGATCCCTACATTGGCCTCAGTCTCTGTCTCCTGAGCCCCGCACGACAACAGGTATTGGGGAGGTCCTTACTTCAAGGTTTCTCATTCTGTGAGATGTTAGAGTAATAAATCTTTGTTAGTTATATTTTCTTTATCATTGAAGAACTGCTCTCGCCAACTACAGGATCAATATCGTCTCTAAAGTTGCTTTCCGCAATCTAAACTGGGATTTCATGGAAAGTAACATCACAAGCTGTCTATTGCTACCAAATTCATTACTATAGGAGACGTGTAGCTTTTCCGTTGAATTCCCTAGGGCAAAAAAACACCTGCCGGGCTCTCTTGCTTTACTGAAGGTCTGTAACAGCTTAATTGGATTACAAATAAATTGAGAAAATCTATTTCGCCTCCTGCAATGTGGCTTCCCGGCCTTCACGAAAACTACCCAATGTTTAGTCTTGACTTTTAAAATGCAAAGATTTTTGGGCGAGTCGCAATATATATATACCTGAAATGCATAGGAAGCACCGGCTAACAGTGCTATAACTGTGAAAATCTTGAGTCGATTCGTCATCTTTCCTGTCAACTTCACAACAACAACTAGCTTGAATGTGACACTTTTTCGAGACTTTATGCCAAAATCTTTTGGTCTCTTTTTGTAATTATATATTAATTTTACTTTGGTTTAGGATAAGTAATCATCCCTATTTCATATGATGAAATATCAGTCAACTGCAGATGTGATGCATTTTCATTTGCACAACGGACTGATTAAAAAAGTAAGTTTAATGTTGAGGAAATGTTCCTAATCCTTATACGCGTCGGCTGCACATGCAGGGATAGCGAATCTAGAAGGGATAAGGATTATAAAACTCTGCCTTTAAACCAATTTTCATGATTAAATAAAGTATCACTGGCAGATATAAAAGCGACATGAAATGTAAACATTTTAAACAGTTGCAACATGAATATCAATAACCCAATTTTGTCGTAAATGAAGACTGTTGATGGAAAAAAAGAATCTCAAGTGAAACACAAAATGCACACACACACACACACACACACACACACACACACACACACACACACACACACACACACACACCCACACACACACACACACACACACACCCACACACACACACACACACACACAAACACACACACACACACACACACACACACACACACACACACACACACACATACACACACAACACACACACACACACACACACACACACACACACACACACACACACACACACACACACACACACACACACACACACACACACACAACACACACACACACACACACACACACACACACACACACACACACACACACACAGACACACACACACACACACACACACACACACACACACACGTGTGTGTATATGTGTGTGTGTCCATATATACATTATTGATCAAGGTTGAATGTTCCAGTTCAGAGTAGTTGATATGGCTATTTGAAAAAAATAGAAATATATATACACACACACACACACACACACATATATATATATATATATATAACTACATCAATAAGTAAATAAATAAGTGACTGAGCAAAAGCAGAAGGCAAAAATCTCGCGTGAAAAACACGCAGACTCAAACATATCTACTTATTATACGCAACAATATTTATACCAAGAAAATTATGATTTTTTTTAATTGAAAAAAAAAAGATCTAACATGAATCATTAAGTAAAGATAAATAAATGCGATATTGAAAAAAATATGAAAATGACATTACTCAACCCGGAACTAAACCGGTCTTTTTCAGAGAAACGATATCGTAATATAAAGTAATGTAAATAATTTGCCTTCCTAAATGTATTTAAATTATCGCGTTGGAAATTTTCAATATTCTAAACTTTAGCATTAAAGAACATAAGCTACTTATATTCAACACGGAAATACTTTTCCATGCAAGAAATTTACGACAGAATCTTCGAAGAAATCTACAGAAAAACTAAGATTATGCAATAGAGTTTTTAAAAACTCTGAAACACCCTTTAGCTAGCATGAAGGCAAATATGAATGACACTGCCCAAGGCGGAACCAATCCGTTTGTTTACACCTGCGGCAACTCGAAATTTCCCCGAGTCGGAAAATGAATTTCTGATGAACGGGACAGAAGGAAACAGCTGCAGTGTATTTATGGTCCCAACGGGTTCAGGAATCAAATTGAATAAATTCGGATCTTAGTGAAGCTGGGAGGGATGTTGTTCAGCCTAAGAGACGTTCACCGAAATGTCTTCAGGCTTTCTGCTGTCTACGCGAATAAAAACTTATGTTCGACCAAGAGATATTTTAGGGCTAATCTCAGCCGCAGTTCAGTTGAAATGAAAGGTAATGGTCCTTGTAGTAATAGGTGCCTTTAAATTCTGGAGCTGCATTTTATTTCGTCCCCAAGAGTGGTCACAATAAAGTTGTTAAAGTACTATCTTTCTTATCATTAGTGCATAATCTGGCTGTATTATAATTTTTGACTGCAGCAAAAAGCCAGTTGGTGTGTTATATAGTATAAACGTATTGAAGATATACCTGCAATGACTGAGGCACTTGCAGTGACCTGAGAGCAGCCTGAGATTTGCCATCGAATAGGGAACAGGTCCAAGGTCTATCTTACAGAATATATGCAGTGAAAGTTTGCTAGCTTTTGTTGGAGTGCCAGAGGTACAGAAGCCACGGCTCGTGGAATTTACTCTGTGGATGTGGTTCAAGGGTCAAAGATTACCACAGTTGTTGTGGCTGGGGAATTTCAAAATTTCAAATCTGCTGAGAACATAATAAATGAGATGAATAATTTTTAGTTTTTGTACATAGTAATGCAGATATTAATCCTGCAGATGGTTTCAGATCTTTCACAACCTCTAGCAAGTGGCTACAAACCTCGTGATGTGGAGAAGGACTGGTATGCCTGGTGGGAGCAGCAGGGCTTCTTCAGAAGGCAAGAAGGGAAGGAGAAGTTCATCATGGTTCTTCCACCACCTAATGTAACAGGGAATCTGCACCTCGGCCATGCCCTCACGTGTACTGTGCAGGATGCCATAGCAAGATGGTTAGTTAATGTTTTTTAAAACGAAAGTAGATAGATTTACTTACAGGATATTTTAAAGATTTGTCTGATTAATTTGTACTGTAATCCTTTTTTAACTTTATTTTATTTCCACACATGCCTGTTGGATTAATATGGTGAAAGGCTTTAATCTTATAAATGACTATAGAGTTTACTGACCTTTGTATTGCTAATTATAGTAATAGTTTTACAAACTGAAATAAAAGAAAAAAAAATCTGTATGTTTCATGAAATTGCTGGCTCTTTTTTCAAATTTTCATGTTAAACATGTATTACAGGCATCAGATGCTTGGTAATGAAGTTGTCTGGGTGCCTGGATGCGACCATGCTGGGATTGCTACACAGGTAGTTGTTGAAAGGCATCTGTGGGCCTCACAGGGCCTCACACGGCACCATTTGGGAAGAGAAAAGTAAGTAAGACACAGGAATCAGTGAACTGTGTCAACACTGTTTAATGTCTCAGGTCATTTTATGAAAATATATGAGAACTCCACAAAAACTATTATTTAATTCTTTTTATATTTCATGATATTGAATCTGAGAGCCATGCCTGCTGGCTGTGTAAGATAGGGAATAGTTGTGTTACAGATTTGTTGATGAAGTCTGGAAATGGAAAGAAGAAAAAGGAACTCAGATTTATGACCAGATGAAGCGACTGGGTGTGTCACTAGATTGGGACAGAGCAGTTTTTACCATGGATGAAGTAAGTTCCACTTTCACTAATTTTCCAGTAACTTTAGAAATTGAAGGGAGAATCATGTAATGGTCTGTAAGAGATTGAGATATCTTCAAACTTTTCATTATCTATTCATATAGATTACTGATTTATAGAATTTGTGTATCCCTCTGATGCAGTGGAGTATATTTGACTGAATGAGAGTTGTAATGAGACTACTGGAATAAAGTTATGTGATTTACTTGTATGTTACAAGTTTGGTGATTACTGTAGTTATGAAGAAGCCTTATGAAGGTGGACCTCATGAAATC
>NC_061830.1:787305-792305 GCF_019202785.1 Penaeus chinensis
TAATACTCAATTGATACCATTACTTTCCCTTCATCTTTTTTGACTTTTGCATAAATCAAAAACAAATTAGTGCATGGTATATATTATTCCCTCTCACATGACCAGGCACTCAATAGCCGTCTTCATGCAAGTGCCAAAGGTGGGATTCTGACAGCTGCAGAAGTGTCGCAAGGCATTAAGAAGCAGACAGCCAACTTTCCTGAGGGCATTCCAGAGTGTGGGGCTGATGCCTTGAGATTCACCCTCTGCACTTACAACACAAAGAGTAAGGATGGAACATCATCTGTAAATATAATAATAATAGTTTATAAATTGTCTGTGAATGTATTATGAAATGTATTATTTTGTTCTTAGTGTTAAAAACATGTTTATAGATATATAACATGATTATATCTACATCTAAGAGAAATTAGATTTTCACTGATGTAGTGCTGACTTTGGTTTTAAATATGTTCTTTTTCTTTATGACCATTGTCTCATGAATACATACCAGATCCACTGTGACTTTAGTTTATTAATTGTGTTTACATAGAATTGGCTCCCCAAGTGCTTAGTCATCAGTTAATAGTCCTAACTATCTCACCTATTTAAACTTTTCTTTAAATGGAGAGAAACCTACGGCCAATGGGTTAAAATTGTTAATATTGGGAACCAGTTGGCTGTAGTTTATTGTGAATTTTATTGCACAGATGGCTACACAAGTTCTCAGTGCCTAAGAAATCAATTAGTAGGCCTCAGTGACTCTGAGCCTGATTTTCCCATTCCTTGTATTTGTGGGAATTTTTTTTTCTAATGCTATTGATATCGATACTGTTACGATTTTTTTGGACATTATTATTATTTTAATGTTATTAAAATACTAACAAGCAAAATAGTAAAAAGAAAGAGAGACCCTTCTCTGTAAACACATTTGATAAACTAAATTAAACTAGAATTACAGTGGACACGTATGTTTATGCATTCATAAATGTGTATTAATGAAGACAGTTACAAGCAATATTGTACAAGAGATATTTTTAAACTGGTATCTGTAACATGTATTTGGAGTTGGATGCTGAGAGTTGCATATTGAAATTTCAGTGCATGTATATCTGGTCTTAAATAACACATGTCTGGAACTCATTTTTGATCAGTTGTTGGGCATGAAGAGAACGTTAAATTTTTTTAGTGTTTGATTTGGGGATATAAACTATGATCTTCCTTTCTGATACACATTTGTGCAATTTGTGTAACTTTATTTCCAGACCAACTTCTGAGTATGGATGTAAACCGCATACAACAGAGCAAATTCCTGGGGAACAAGATATGGCAGACTGTTCGCTTTCTGTTGTCGGCAATACAGAAAACTCCCAATGGCATACATAATGCATTTCATGTCAATATCAATCAGAGGTAAGTTTTTTAGTAGTGGGATTTTTTTGAGGGAAAAAATATATTTGTAGAATAGTACATACAGTTTTTGAAAGCACTGTGTTAATATTAAGATTTAGATTATGTTTATGTTTGGGGAATGAATGTGTGCATCTTTGGATTAACATGAAATTGTAGGATGTATGATTCATTTAAGGTTTTGTCTGTTTATTATAATCTAAAGTGATTCACTTTCTGAATATTTTAGTGAGATAAAAACTCTGAATAGGAAAACTACAGTCTCTGTGTAAAGGATTTTTGTTGTTTAGAATATCTTTCCATTGTGCAAGGGATTATTGTATATTATACTATTATTTTGTGTATAGATAGTGTAAGAACAATATAAATTATATGGATTGCAATGTGCAGTACATAGATATCTGTTAGTCATTTCTACCTGAAGGGGCTAATACACATGGCAACAGACTTTTGTATGGTTTTGGACTTTTGCTTTGGCAATGTGATTTTTGTTTCATAACATTATATTTGTTGTTCTTGATCTCACAAATGTTCCTATAGTTAATGCTCTTCCTCAGGAATAAACTTTCAGTGATGGACAAGTGGATCCTGAGTCGCCTGTCACAGATGGTCTCAGTGGCCAACAAGAACTTTGAAGCATATGACCTCCATCTTGTTACGTTAGGCTTCATTACCTTCTGGCAGAATCATCTATGTGATGTCTATTTGGTGAGAGTTAGACATTGATCTAAGAATATACTGATGTTTTGAATTTTTCTTATGTATATTCCAAAGGTTATCTGAACTATTATAAGGCTATAGTTACCATTATTAGGACATCTTGCAATGAGGAATAAGAAGATTTTACTTGTGATCTTCCATACTGTCAATAAAGCTCACTTTAATCCATTACCAATGGGCATGGCATGTACATACATGCCATGCCCACTGTGAGTTTACTTGTTTAATTGTTTTTACACATAGATGGCTGCACTTGTACTGAGTCACCAATGAGCCAGTTATGAGTACTGCATGTCTCGCCTGTTCACCCTTTTCATTGATTTACAAAAATATTTTACATTATTTTATTTTTCTGTTACTAATGTTTATAACATTATAGTAAATATAATGTTTATAATAAATATAATCTTTATAGCACTAGTAAAAAATAGGTCTCAAGATCTAGTAATTGACTTCTTTGTAGCTAAACACTAGCAGAGCCATCTATGTACAGAGACATTTCACAGAAATATAAAAAATGAGCACAGCATTTTCCCCATTTTTCATTCATTTTCCCCGGCGACAATGGATTAAGCTACTAGAATATAAAAAACTGTATTATTATTTCATCTCATTAAACAGTTTGTTGAAAACTGCAACATTATAATGCATTAATTCCCTACAGGAAAGCATAAAGCCTTCACTAAGGAGTGGGAGTGAGGAAACCAAAGCAGCTATAATATACACCCTTTGGACATGTGTGGAGGTGGGTCTGCGTGTCCTCTCACCCTTCATGCCTTTCCTCACAGAAGAGCTGTACCAGAGGCTTCCATGCACAACTGGGAAGAGGGAGAGCATAATGCAGTGTGACTACCCACTTCATAATGAGGTAAGGGGCTTTTCAGTTTGAGGGGATCATTGTAAGAGCTTTGGCAGCAACAAATAGGACATGTATCAAATATTTCTTGGTGTAGAGGGAATGCCCATTCTGCTGTTAAGTACGGATTTTCAAGATATTAATGATGTTTTTGTTCCAATGAATTCTTAGAATCGAGATGATAATACTGTTTTCTTATAAATAGTATTTTTGGTACATATAAACATTGAAGAAGAGTTTACTGTGCTTTGGATATTCCTGTGCAAACATAATATGCTCCATACATTCTCAGTAAAAACCAGTGCCTTGAAAATCTTCTGAACAGTGGTTGTGCTGGAGAGATGAGGAGTTAGGAAAGAAAGTCGAAAGTCTTCTGACAGTAGCGGCCGCCATTCGCAACCTCAAAACAACGTACAATATTACACAGAATAAAGTACAAGGTAGTGTAAAGAAAATATATATTTTGTTGTGTATGTATGTGTAATCATATGACACATGATGCTTTCTGAAGAATAAGGAAATTTCTTTTGGAAGAGACTTTTGCTCTAAGATTGTGCTGCCCTCTTATTGTCTATAGGTAGTGTGGTGAGTGAGGACAGTGACCTGAATGTGTGGCTAAAGGAGAACCTGCCTGTAATCCTAACTCTGGGAAGGATTGAATCCATGAACATAATGGATGCTCCGGCCTCCCCTCCAGCCACCTCTGCCATGTCGACCCTTTCGGACACAACTGCGGTTTATTTACATCTTCAGGCAAGGAAAGATTCATTGAACTAAACTGAACATTTGTTGGAAATTTTGTTGTAGTCACTTAATTTTTTTTTTTTTCCAGGATTGCTTTTAACTATGTTTCTTATTGTAGATATTTCCTGATTTTCATATTTGCTATCTGTGGATTTTTTCAAATATAAGTATAAATAATTGCTGTGCAGGGTGTAATAAATCCAAAGAAGGAGCTGCAGAGGCTGAGGAAGAAATTCTCCAAACTCCAGAAGGAAGAAACAAAACTCTTTGGCATTGTGTCGGCTCCTGGATACGTTGAGAAGTCTCCTGTGCATGTCCAGGAAGCCCACTACAAGAAGGTGCGTTCGTTCTATTGAAAACTGTAGACTTTTATCCTTTTTAGTATTTTGCCTGAGGCGTTTTGTTTTGTAAATATTTATATTTACTTTGCTTTTCATGATGGTAAGAATTTATTTATTTTTTCATTCCCTTTCTGCACAGGTTTGTTGAAGGACTGGTGTAGCTTTTGTTTAGTTGGCTATTTACCTATCTTTTTTATATATGTAATCTCTGCACTAGTCATTGTTTTTTGTTCCTAGAAATATATTGTTTAATGAATGTATCATTTGGCTTCATTTTTTTCTCATCAAGAATAGTTTTCTCTAAATGAATATGATTAATAGATGTATTGTATATGATATATATACTTAAGTGTAATATATCTCTTTAAGTCATGCATAGAATGTATTTGAATAAAACATATGTGTTGGTGGTGGTGGATGTATTAGTGTGGTAGTAGTAATAGTATGGTAGTAATCGTAGCAGCATGATAATAGTAATAGTATTGTAATAGTAGTAGAATTGTTGAAAATAATAAATTATTAACTTCCTCTCCTTTTAGTTGACTTCGTTACGGAGAGAAATGGACCAAGTACAAGAACTCATCAGGCGTCTTGAGACAATGTGAGGACACGGAGGCGTCGTTATTTTTCACTATTATTTATTTTGATTTTTTTTGTTAGCCAGAGCAATAGTGCTAATCATATTTCATTATCATGAATCATTATTTTTTTCCATCTACTTGTTAATGTAAATACTGGGGACTCTGTAATTAATGTAAATGAGGTATATGTTGATGTAAATAGATTGTTTTTGTTTATAGAAATTATTGTCTTCTTTCAATTCCCTTAGTTTTGGTTTTGAAAATTACATGTGGATCTAGGAATGGGTTTCATGCCTTCCATATTTTTCTTGAGATATGAAAGACCAGAAAAGAGTGATGCAACAGTAAGAAGTAAAAAGAGAAAAACCA
>NC_061830.1:797305-804308 GCF_019202785.1 Penaeus chinensis
GCTGAAGTTACTGCGCCGAAAATTTACATGCATATCGAATGATGTATCGTCGATTGATGTGTACGCGTGCGTATATGCACACACACACACACACACACAAAAAACCAAAACACACACACACACACAACACCCCACACACACACACACACACACACACACACCCCCACACAACACCCAACAACCCCACACACACACACACACGCACACATATATAATTTTTATATATATAAAATATAATTATTTTTAAAAAAAAAAAATAAAAATTTTAAATTTTAAAAAATAAAAATATATATAATTTATTATTATAATATATAATATTATATTTTATAAATTTTATATATATATATATTAATTTTATATATAAAATTTTTAAATATAAAATATATATTTTAAAATTATATAAAAATATATAAAAAATATAAAATATATATAATATATAAATATATAATATAAAAAACAAACAAAACACACACACACACAAAATTAATATAATTTTATTTAAATATAAAAATTAAAATTTTAAAAAATATATATAATTTTATAAAAAATAAAATATATATAAAATATAAAAATATAAAAAAAAACACCCAAAACACACACACAATAATATTATATAATAATATATATATATATGTATATATAAAATAACAACCCCACACACACACATATTATGTGTGTGTTTTTGTGTATGGGGTGTGTGAAAATGCCGCGAATGGTTTCCCCAGTTCAAATTTCCCCCTCGTAAAAAATGCGGTCGTAAAAAATGCCCGCGGGCCCGACTACCCAAATTTGAGCCCGAGAAAACGACATATCGCCCTTTATAGTCCCAAAAGCAGGGGTCCCCAGGGGAAAAATCACCGCTGTGGCACAAGTTAAACGCACCGAAACCGGGGGTTGATTAGGAAAAGGGGGCCAATTTACGCAAGGGTGCCACTGCCATACACCTCTCAATACCTCTCACTGGCAGGCGCTATGTGCTTGCAGTGGAATGAATGGATGTAATATGGTGTGTGTGTTTTTGGTGTGTGTGTGTGTGGTGTTGTGTGTGTGTGTGTGTGTGTGTGTGTGTGTGTGTGGTGTGTGTGGTGTTGTGGTGTGTGTAATATATTATTAAACCTATATGTAGAACAGGGTATGGATGAAATGATATATCTTCACAGACAAAAAAATTGTTATGACCGTTTCGATATATCCTTCGTCAGAAAACATTATTTTCTGACGAAGACATAATCGAAACGAGTCAAATACATCTCTTTTATTGTAAAGGGAATTCTTTCCCCATTTGTCAACATGAAAAAACGGTTCATTCAAAATACATACATAATATAAAATATATATATATATAAAATATATATATTATAAAACCCAAAAACATATATAAAAACACACACACACACACACACACACAAAATATATATGTATATGTAAAACATATAAAAGGAAAATTACATATATAAAAAATATATATATTATATTAAAAATTATATATATAAAAATATATGAATATGTGGGTGGGTGTATTTTGTGTGTCTTTGGGGTGTGTGTGTGGTGTGTGTGTTGTGTGTGTGTGTTTTGTGTGTTTTGGTGTGTTTTTGGGGTGTAAAATGGGGTTGTATTGTGTTTGTTGTGTGTGTGTGTGTGTTTGTGTTGTGTTATACATATTTACACAAACATCACACACCCCACACACCCCACACAATATATATATATATATAAAATCCTTATATATATATGGATAAAATATACTGTGAAATATTTTTTTAAACAATTTTTTCCCTCACGGGTTAAACAATCTCAAAAAAAAAAATGAAAAAAAAAAATTTGGGTTAAAAATTTACAACGTTATAAAGAGAAAAAAAATAAGGAACGGTTGAAAACACCCACAAAATAGTACTAGTAAATTTTGCAGTACGATAGTAGCAGAAATTTTCGGGTATCCCCTAGAAATTTACGGGTAGTAGAGCAGCAGTAAGTAGGTGTAATGAAATCTTATAACTACATTTCTACACTCATGATAATTCTTGCTCCATGGCTGTATATGAAATTGTGGCCCCCTCCGTCCCAAATAAAAGAAAAAAAGAATCAGTTACGGCCTGCTGTGTCGAGCAGGAAAAGCCTCCCCCAAAGAAAGGCCCGACGCCCCCCCTTGGGTTCGGCGAGTGTGAAATTAAAAAAAACAAGGTTCACAAAATGTGTAATTTGGGCAAAAAAATAGCGGCTGTATGATTGAAATTCTTTTTCTTTTTCCTTTTTCAAATCTCTTACCCCTCTTGGGGCATGCCTTTTTTTTTTTTTCCCGTGCGTTTTTTCAGGGGAAATTTTGGCTGTTGGCGAGAATGAAATAATGGGGAAGAGGAAATGTGGTAATGGACGGGAGCTCAGTGGAAGGAAACGAGCACAAAGAGGATTGGCGAATAATGGGAAGAAGAGGCAGAAGGGATATTTGGAGCTTGGAAGGGTTTAGGAGATGATTAAGTTAATAGGGAAATGGAAAGAAAGAAACGGGAGGAAGCAAGTAAAAGTGAAAAAGGGGGGAACAGGGACCCAAAACAGCCGAGTATTTATTCATGAATTCCTTTGTGGGTGTACACGTGTACATCTGTACATCTAATAAAACTCTTTCTTTCACAGTAATCTTATTCATCTCTCTGTTTATATCTGTACCTGTCTTTCCCTTTTTTTAATTTATATTATCTGATCTCTTCCCGTCCGTTTCCTCCCTATTTTATTTTACCCATCTTTCTCTCCCCATTTTACTAAAACTGAATAACAGACAAACAAACAAAAAACACATTCCCTCTCTCTTTCCTCCCTCGTCTCCTTCCTCTCTCTCATTAGATTTATACAAAAGTAATTTTCCCTCCTACAAAAAAGACACAAAAAGCCGCAACAAAAAGCAACGATTTGTATACCTCCCTCCTCCCCGGGTTTTTATCTGTCTGCCCCCAAAAAACTGGTTTAAAAATAAATAATTAATGAGAGAACGATATAAATAACAAACACCTTCGGAGGCTCAGCGACCAGCCTTCACGTACATCTGTCTAGCTGTCAGTTTCTCTCTCAACTACCCTTTTCTTTTTCTCGGAGAAAGGAGGAATTGAAAGGAAGGAAAAGAAAAAAAATGAAACAAAAAACGAATTACCATTGAACACGTAAGCTTTCCAGTTTGGTTGTCTGTCTGTCCGTCTCTGTCTCTCTGTCTCTCTCTGTTTCTCTCTCTCTCTCTCCCTTTCTCTCTCTCTCTCTCTCTATCCTCATCTCTCTCAACTCTCTCTTCTCTCTCTCTCTCTCTCATCTCTCTCGACTCTCTCTCATCTCTCTCTCCGTCTCAATCTCCTCTCTCACTCCTCGCGGGTACTCTCTTCTCACCTCTCTCTCTCTCCCTCTCCCCCCCTCTCTCCTCTAAATATAAATCTCTCTCTCTCTCTCTCTCTCTCCCTCTCCCACTCCTCCCTCTCTTCCCCCCTCTCTCCTCACTCTCTCTCTCTCTCCTCTCTCCTCCTCATCTCTCTCTTCTCTCTCTCTCATCTCTCTCTCACGTCTCGCTCTCGTCGTCCTCTCTTCTCCTCTCTCTCTCTCACCTCTTCCTCTCACCCTCCTCTCCCCCCCCCCTCTTTCGCTTTCACTCTCTCGTCTCTCCTCTCTCTCCCTCTCCCTCTCCCCCCCTCTCTCCCTCCCCCTTTCTCTCTCTCTATCTCTCTCTCGTCTCTAAAAATTTCTCTCTCATCTCTCTCCTGAGATGAATCTCCTCAGTCCAAGATCATCTCTTCTCTCATTACTCTCCCTCTTCTCCCTCTTCTCCTCACTCTCTCTCTCTCTTCTCTCTCTCTTCTCTCTCTCCTCTCTCTTTCCCCATCTCTCTCCCCCCCTCTTACTCTCTCTCTCTCTCTCTCTTCTCTCTCTCCTCTCTCTCTCTCTTCTCTCTCCTCTCTATCTCTCACTCTCTCCCTCACCTCTCCCCCCTCGCCCCCCCCTCTCTCTCTCCTTCTCTTCTCTTCCCTCTCCTCTCATTCCCACCTCTCCCCCTCGCCCCCCACTTCTCCTCTTTCCTCTCTCTCTCCTCTCTTCTCTCTCGACTCACTCTTCATCTTCACTCTCTCTCTCTCCTCTCTCTCTCTCTATCTCTCACTCTCTCACTCTCTCTCTCTCTCTCTCCTCTCTCTCTCCCTCTTCCCCCCTCGTCCCTTCTTCTCCCCCCTCCCCCCCTCTTTCTCTCTCTCTCTCCCCACCCTCTTTCTCTCTCTTGTCTCTCTCTCTCCTCTCTCCTCTCTCTCCTCCTCTCATCCTCCCTCTCCCTCCGTCCTCCCTCTCTCCCCCCCTCTTTTCCTCTCTTCTCTCTCTCTCTCTCCTCTCTCTCTAACTCTCTCACTCATCTCTCTCACTCTCTCTCTCTCTCTCTCTCTCTTATTGTCTCTCTTTCCCTCCTTTTCCTCTCCCTCCTCTCCCACCCCCCTCTTTCTCTTCACTCTCTCTCATCTCTCTCTCTTCTCCCTCTTGCCCTCTCCCACTCCTCTCCTCCCCCTCTTTCCTCTCTCTATCTCTCCTCTCTCTCTATCACCTCTCTCTCTCTCTCTCCTCTCTTCTCATCCATCTCTCTCCGTTCTTCTCCATCCCTCTCTCGTCATCACTTTATCTCTCGTCACTTTCTCTCTCTCAATCCCACTCTCTTCCCCTTCACTCCTCCCCCCCTCTTTCACCTCTCTCCTCTCTCTCTCGTTCGACTCTCTCACTCATCTCAATCAGCTCTCGCCTATCTCTCTCTCCTCATCTCACTCACTCTCAATCTCCTCTCTCTCTCTCTTCTCTCTCTTCCTCTCCCCCCTCCCCCACCCCCTCTCTCTCTCTTTCTCTTTCTCCCTCACTCCCTCCTTCCCCCCTCTCCCCCCTCCCCCCCCTCTCTCACTCTTTTCCTCTCAATCTCCCTCAAGATCTCTCTCCTCAATCTCATCCTAATAGCTCTCAGTCTCTCATCAGCTCTCCTCTATTCTCTCTTCTCTCCTTTCTCTCTCTCTCTCACTCTCTCTCTCGCTCATCTCTCCTCGTCTCTTCTCTCTCGTTCTTCTCTCTCTCTCTCTCACCATCTTCTCTCTCTCTCTCTCTCTCTCTCGCCTCTCCCCCTCTCCTCCTCCCGCCCTCCCCACTCTTTTCTTCTCTCTCATCTCCCCCCCCTCTTTCTCCTCGGTCTCTCTCTCTCTCTCCCCGATCTCTCTCACTCTCATCTCATACATCTCTCTCCATCTCTCTCTCTCTCTCATCTCTCTCTCCCTCTCACCCCCTGTCCTCTCCCCCCTCCCCCCCTCTTTCACTCTCTCTCCCCCCCTCTCCCCCCCTCTTTTTTTTCACTTCTCTCCCTCTCCCCCCTCCCCCCCCTCTCTCTCTCTCTCTCCTCCCTCTCCCTTTCCCTCTCCCTCCTCTCTCTCTCTCTCTCTCTCTCTCTCTCTCTCTCTCTCTATCTCTCACTCTCTCTCTCTCTCGCTCTCTCTCTCTCTTTCATCTCCATTCCCTTCTCTCCTTCGCCCTCACTCCTTTCATCCCCCCCATCTCCACCCCCTAAGCTAAAAAGGCGATCTATAAAAATGAGTAAAAGCCTCCCCCTCCCCTTCAGCCCTCCCCCTTCCTCCCCCGGATCCCCCCCTCAACCCGCCCCCTCCCCCCGCACCAGCCTCCGAGGGGGCCTAGAGTGCTCCCTTCGGCCCGCGTCGAGGTGACGGATAGCGCGTCGGGATCACGTGTTTCACGGAAGGTCTTCGCCGTATACCTCGAGAGGGGGCTGGGGTTGGGTATGGGGAGGGTGTAGAGAAAATGGCGTACTATGGGGCTGATTGTGCCGGGGTGAAGGAGAGGTGCTGCCATGGGGAAATTGTCCTAGGGTAGGGTGGGTGGCTGAGGGCCACGGAGAGTGACCTGCTGCGAGGGTTGTTCTCCTTGGCTGAGAGGAGGGAGAGGGACTGCGGAGTCTGTCCTGCCCTGGAGGCTGATTGTCCTCTAGGAACGGGGGTGGGGGTGGGGTGGGGTTAAAGAGGGCGGGGATGGGGGCTAGAGAGGGCGTATCCTGCAGTGGGGCGCTCTGTCCGTGGATAGGGGGGGGGGGGTGAGGGGCGTGGCTGGTGTGGAGACCGCGACTCCCTATTGTGGCCGATCGTCATGTGTAGAAAATCATGATATGTATGAAGGGGAATTGGAATTCTTCTTTTTCATTCACTCATTCTGCTTTTGTATTGCTCTGTGCTGCTGGCGAGTCGCTTTTCATTTGTTTTACTCTTCGTTATTTGTCCGTTAGACCTTTTTAATGATCATCAATGTTAAGTACACATTCTAGTTACATTTTTTTCAAATTATTTTCATGACAAAAATGTTGTTATTTTTGGTCCGTTCGATTGTTTATCTCTTTACTTGTCTCTTTACGCTCTATTTTACATGTTATTAAAGTATTCTAAATCTATGTTTTCGATTGTGTTTTTCTTATTAGTAAATTAGAAAAAAAGAGAAAAGAGATGCAAGTGAATTGTAACGATGGAAAAGAAAAAGGAATGAAAAAGTATAATAATTAATAAAAATGATAAGGAAGAAAATGTGAAAAGGAAAATAGGAGGAAATAAGAAATAAATAAGTTAAGAGGAATAAGCATGCAAAGAAGAAAACACGAAGGGAAGGAGAGAGAGAAAGGAGAAGCACACGAGGCATCTTCCAGGGACACTTTTTGTCTCTCGGGGGCACTGCAGGAGAGGGGGGGGGGGGAGGGGGCGACTAGAATATGATAATGAGATCGATGCAAGAATGATTATAGTGATAAAAACGGTATTAATTATAATAAAAACTGATATCAATGGTGAGATAAAACAAAAAGGAATGCACGAGGATGGTGACAACAGCAGTGGAAACGAGGATGAAACGGAGAAGAGCGATAAGCAATAGTGATTATCATGTATGGTATGAGCACAGAAGGGCAGCGACGCCCCTGATTCTCCTGGGGTACCAATGGGGGGGGAGGAAGAAGGGAAGA
>NC_061830.1:839408-841908 GCF_019202785.1 Penaeus chinensis
CAACCACGCAGAAACCACAACAGCCGAAAATAACCAATGAAATGCAGAAAACAAGGATAATAAGAATAGTGAAAAGGCTGAGGGCAATAATGAAGTAAAATTAGGAGAAAATAAAGTAGAATAAATGCCAAGATGGAGAAGTCGTAGAAAAAGAGAAAGAAAGACAAATTAAGAAAAGCCAGAAACCAGTAGAAGAAGAATAGAAAAAGAGAAAAGAAGGAAAGAAACAAAACAAATATGATAAACAGATATAATAATGCAAGTAACAAAGTATGCAAATGTAACTGACGGAGGGAAATCGATCCTTCACATGAAATCTCAATAAATTCACGTCGGAACTGAGTCCTCCTGTTCAATGGAGCTGCTGCTGCTTAAAGGAATCATGCGGCGAGCGAGTCTGGAGGCGTGGACGGGAATTCTGCGACCCGAAAGTAGGGCTGCGGAGGAGAACGTGTACCGACTCACTAATAATAATGATAACTATGATAATGATAATGATAAACACATTATGATAATGATGATACTGTTAATAATACTGAAAATAATAATAATAATTATAATAAGAGACAGATAGACAAACAGAGACATGAAGAGAAAGAGAGATAGAGATAGATTGAGAGAGATATTACAAGGACGCAAAAACCGAAGAAAACAACAGACACAAGCCCAGAACAAAAGGAAAAACAATCATAAGTATATGATCACAAGTAAAGAAAAAAGGAAAAGAACAAAGGGAAAAAAGAGAAGAAAAAAAAGAAAAGAAAAAAAAGAGAAAAAAGAAAAACAGGAAAAAGACCAAGTCCCGAACACCTGCGGCAATGCCACGCCCGCGCTCCGTCACGAGGCAGGGCGCCGACGGGAGCGCCTGGGGGGCGTCGCGTCACATGGCAGGGCAAGGTGACGAGGGAGGCGGAGGGAGGAGGGAGGGAGAGGGAGGGAGACGGAGGGAGAGGGAGGGAGAGAGAGGGAGAGGGAGGGAAGGGAGGGAGAGGGTGGGAAGGGAGGAAAGGGAGGAAAGGGAGGGAAAGGGAGGGAAAGGGAGGGAAGGGAGGGAAAGGGAGGGAATAGGAGGGAAAGGGGGCGGTTCCAGTTGGCTATTCCGGGGGCGGGGCAGACGGAGAAAGGGAGTGAAGGGAGGGAAAGGGAGGGAAAAGGAGGGAAAGGGTATGAAAGGGAAGGAAAGGGAGGCAAAGGGAGGGAAAGCTAGGGAAAGGAAGGGAAGGGAGAGACAGAGAGGGAAAAGGAGGGAAGGGAGGGAAAGGAAGGGAAAAGGAGGGAAGGGAGGGAAATTGAGGGAAAAGGAGGGAAGGGAGGGAAAAGGAGGAAGAGGGTGGGAGAGGGAGGGAAAGAGAGGGAAGGGAGGGAGAGGTAGGGAAAGGGAGGGAAAGGGAGAGAAAGGGAGGGAAAGGGAGGGAAAGGGAGGGAGAGGGAGGGAAAGGGAGGGAAAGAGAGAGGTTTGTTTGATTCCATTTGTTACAGTGGATATTCTTGGTGTGTCATAGTGTCTGTTTCATTTTGCTTCTAAGATATCCCCTGTGTGCAAGGAATGGCCGGGGTTTCCATCCACTGGCGGCGAGGGATTCGAACGCGGGTCAGCAAGATTGCTAGACGAGATCGCTACCGCTGCACCACACAGCAGAGGGAGGGAAAGGGAGGGAAAAGGAGGAAGAGGGAGGGAGAGGGAGGGAAAGGGAGGGAAAGGGAGGGAAAGGGAGGGAAAGGGAGGGAAAGGGAAGGAGAGGGAGGGAGAGGGAGGGAAAGGGAGGGGAAGGGAGGGAAAAGGAGGAAGAGGAAAGGAGATGGGGGAAAGGGAGGGAAAGGGAGGGAGAGGGAGGGAAAAGGAGGGAAGGGAGGGTAAAGGAGGAAGAGGGAGGGAGAGGGAGGGAAAGAGAGGGAAGGGAGGGAGAGGGAGGGAGAGGGAGGGAAAGGGAGGGAAAGGGAGGGAAGGGAGGGAAAGGGAGGGAAATGGAGGGAAAGGGAGGGAAAAGGAGGAAGAGGGAGGGAAAGGGAGGGAGAGGGAAGGAGAGGGAGGGAGAAGGAGGGAAGAGGATGGAAGGGAGGGAGAGGGAAGCAGAAGGAGGGAATGGAAGGAAAGGGAGGGAAAGGGAGGGAAAGGGAAGGAAAGGGAGGGAAAGGGAGGGAAGGGAGGGAGAGGGAAGGAAAGGGAGGGAAAGGGAGGGAAGGGAGGGAGAGGGAAGGAAAGGGAGGGAAAGGGAGGGAAGGGAGGGAGAGGGAGGGAAAGTACTGTGACAGTGTAAATAACTTCGATGGCTACTCTAGCTATGGTGATTGTGAGAAATATATATATATATATATATATATATATACACACACACACATACACATTATGCTGGTTATTACTGTTACTATGTGACTGCTATGGTGTCTGCTATTGGTGAATATTCTGACAGATTGATAAATAAATAAAACTATCAACTGGCATCAACAGTGTATTTGTTTAAAAAACATAGACAAGTTTTGGTTGTGAAGAGCATGGCGG
>NC_061830.1:866908-871760 GCF_019202785.1 Penaeus chinensis
ACGTAGATAAGAATCTCCTTCATCTGCCCGTCCAGGAGATAGAAAGATCCATCGCAGTTTATTATATAAATATAAACATATTCTTTTCCCCGATAACACGAATAAAACTGACAAGGTTATTATGTCCGCATTGGGTTAGGGTCTGTTTTATGGGAGACTAAGAGCCAAAAAGTTTGTCTCTCTCTTGCGACGTCTCTGTCTGTCTGTCTGTCTGTCTGTCTCTCTCTCTATCTGTCTCTCTCTCTCTTTGTCTGTCTCTGTCTGTTTGACTGTCTCTGTCTGCCTGTCTGCCTGTCTACCTGTCTCTCTCTCTCTCTCTCTCTGTCTATCTCTGTCTGTCTGTCTGTCTGTATGATTGTCTTTCACCTTTTCACTTTGGCTACATGTCTGTATCCTTCTTTATTCCCCTTTCTTTCCTCTCAGCCTGTATGTCTGTGTAACTGAAAATTAGTCTGTCTGTCTTTCTTTCTGTGTCTGTTTCTGTATTTCTTTAACCTTTGTCTGTCTGCCTATGTATCTCCCCATCCGCATCTGTCTATTTATGCTCTCTCTCTCTCTCTCTGTCTCCCCCCCCCCCTCCCTCTCTCTCCTTCCTTTGGACTGATTTATTACAATGGCATTTCGTGAGATGACGAAGCACATAACAAACAATAACATAAAAAAAATATATGCAAAAATCTAGTCACAAATGAACAAATGTTTGCTCGGCTTTATGAACAAAATGTACAAATCGTTACCAAACGCATGCATGAATAAATGCAGTTCAACTAAACGGCGCAGAAAATACCCCAAAATTCATTGTTCGGAATAGAAAAAAAAAAAAAAAAAAGATACATATCTAAAAAAAAAAAAAGAAAAAAATACACTATAGTTTTACGTAACAACATGTATGAATATCCACATTACGAACTTATGTATAGTCCACGCACATACACAACTGGGGACCTCTGTGTCTACGCGTCCGTCGCGAGTATTTATGTGTGAGCGCGCGGGCGATGAACAAGCTTGTACATAGGCTTGGAAATACTGGCAGACCGCTATGGCCGCGATTTATTCGTGTTCTTCAATTTATGGATTTTTGTGAGGTCTGTGTTTTGTGGCTGGCCACTTGTTTTAAAGCGGGGATGTGCTATGTGTAGGGGTGCTATATGTACATTTATGTATGTACGCAAATAGTAGTGTATATTGGTATGCAATTTAAGTCTTACAAATTCATCTTTTTAATTTTCTTTATCATCATCATTTCCATTGTTATTATTCTTATTAGTAGTATCATTATCATTAGCATTATTATTTTCATTACCACTATAATTGTCCTTATTATCATTATTATTATCAGTATCATTATTATTAGCATTATTATCATTATCATTACTATCATCATTATTATCATTACCACTATTATGATCATTATCATTAATACTACTATTATTATCATTATTATTATTTTTTTTATTACTATTATTTATATTGTTATCATTGTCATTATTATTATTATTATTATTATTATTATTATTATTATTATTATTATTATTATCATTATCAGTATTATTATTACTATTATCATTATTATCATCATTACTATCACCTCTATTACCATTATCATCATCATTATCGTTATCATTATTATCATTGTTATCATCGTTGTCAGTATCACCATTATCACCATAATGATTATCAGAGAGAGAGAGAGAGAGAGAGAGAGAGAGAGAGAGAGAGAGAGAGAGAGAGAGAGAGAGAGAGAGAGAGAGAGAGAGAGAGAGAGAGAGAGAGAGAGAGAGAGAGAGAGAGAAATACATTTGCCACTATACAATTATATAATAACTTTACTATATAAATCTAACATAAAATTAACTGCAATCATCGTGTACTTGTATCTAAAACGACCATAAAAAAAACATTAATTTCCATTAGGCGTTAAATGAAGCAGGATTTCTGCGGCGCAAGCGTACACCCAACTTCAAACACGTAATTAATGAAAATGTAATCTTTATCATCCTCTTCCAAAGATTATTTCAGGGGGGACTTGCTTTCATTGCGCCGCTGAATTGTTCATTGAGCTGTTTCTGGTTACTGCCTCGTGTCGTCTACGTGGCCTGGTTACTCGGCTTTCAATGTGTTTGTTTGGTGTGTCATGGAGACGGGGGGGGTAGGTCTGGAAAAGATAAAATCGATGATGGATATATATATATTTATATAGACATATAATAATATATATTATATACATATACATATATCTATCTACCATTCTATCTATCTATCTATCTATATATATATTTGTGTGTGTCTACATATATATATATATATATATTTGTGTGTGTCTACATATATATATATATGTATATATATATAAAATACACATATATATATATATATATATATATACACACATACATATCTGTCTATCTATCTATACACACACACACACACACACACACACACACACACACACAAATATATATATATGTATATATATACATATATATATATATATATATATATATATATATATATATATATATGTGTGTGTGTGTGTGTGTGTGTGTGTGTGTGTGTGTGTGTGTGTGTGTGTACACGCACACACACACACACACAAACATAATAATAATAATAATAATAATAATAATAATAATAATAATAATGATAATAATAATAATAATAATAATAATGGGTTTATTGATTTTCATGCAGCCAGGGGCTGAAACTATACATAGAAATACAGATAAAGAGACAAACTATATATACATAGACACATATGAACAACAAACAACAACAAAACTAACAATCTATAGGAAAAATAACAACAAGAGAAGCAAGAGAAACAAAATAACTAAAGACAAGTGCAAGTACAGGTGAGCTAGGAGTGCTGGACTAGTAACTGTAGACTAGTGATCGTAGAAGAGGTGTGGTGGGCGGTCCACTGACAAGTGCTCGTTGATGAGTCGGACTAGAGTAGGTATTGTGCTCCAGTGGTAGCCGTCAGTGCAGGCCCTGATGGGCACTAGTTGTTAGTGGCGCATAGGGCCCGGCGAGGCGGCGGCGCGTCGGGGGGCAGCAGGTCGCGGGGGCGCGGATGGCACAGCAGCTTCAGGCCAAACTGTTGCAGTGAGGTGGTGTAGTGAGGGGCGAGGGAGGCGAGGCCTAGGGTAGTCAAGGCGTTGTCGTAGCTGGTGTAGACAGGAATGATCTCGGCTGCCCTTTTCTGTACCCTCTCGAGTTGAAGCAACTGGGTGGCGGTGAGGGAAGGGGACCAGGCGGGGGAGGCGCAGGTCAAATTTGGGCATTATTATGGATGAATAGCCTGTAGGTATTTTGGAGTTCCGGAAGTGGGACACCAAGGGACTTGAAGCGACGAAGCATACGAAGCCTGTACGAGGCAGCGTCGAGGAGTGCTTTTCGCCGATGGTGGCGCCGAGCAGCTTGGTGGAACGGACTGCGTCGAGCGGATGAGGATGGAGGCGGGGGCGGGGTTGGTGGGGAAGTCGAACGTGACGTGATTTGCGGTGGTCCAGGAGAGGAGGTTGTCGAGGGTGCGCTGGGTGGCGGAGTGGTCAGGGCAGGAATTGTCAATAGCGGCGCTTGGGGTTTTCCCGATGGCGGTGCCAAATGCGGTCTTCCATTGTAATGGGCACTCAGACTGTTGCAGTGAGGCGTTAATTATGGAGGTAAGAAGAGTGGCAAGTTCCACTGCGAACTCCTTGATGAGGCGCATGAGGCGGGTGGTGGCTCTCTTGACGCGGATTTTTTCCAGCTTCTGCAGCACCTGAAACTGGCTGACAGTTGGAGCAAGTGAGCGGGCCGGCAGGTAGGCGGGGAGGCGGGTGGAGTCCAAGGAGGGGGGGGGGGTTAGCTGCTGGCAAATCGAGGCAAAGTGGTCCTTGAGAGCCTCTGCTGCTTCACTGTAGCTGGGATTGCTGGTGCATGGGAACGTGCACGGCCGATTTGCAAGGCCGCACAGCTCCCGAACTTCCCCGTGTCATTGGCTGGGCTGCAGGTGTTGTAGTTTGTCGTGGTGGAAGGTCTTCTTGGCTGTTTTTATTTCCCTGATGACTGTGTTGCGGAGTGATTTGTAGGCGCCGATGTTGTGCGAGTGGAAGGTTTGATTTCTCTGCTGAATGAAGCGTTTGATGCGGGCCATGATCCAAGTGACAGTCGAGAGGTAGTTGTGCCACTTGTCCTCCATATCAAAGAACGTCTGTCCACGGGTAATCCACTGCCCGAAATATATGATAGAGGACTGTGTGAGTGGCCTGTATTTCCTGGTCTCGGTCTGCTTTGGCAGAGAGACGGTGGGTAAAGGCAGCCATAACACTGATACGTGTCTGCTGATCAAATCGAGAGTTCTTCGTTCATAAGTGGGAAAGTTGACTACTTGTGAAAGATGGAGCTCATTTTGCAAGTCAAAGGTGTCTATTTCGTTAAAATCACCATAACCATCTTGCTTAACGGATATCGCACACGCAGAAGGTCAGAGGTGTGGGTCAGGTGGCTGAGTAGCAGCTGTTTGTTGGGGGCTCGTGGGGGTGGTAGAACACACAGCAGATGAGGGACGCGGCGGGACGGGGGTGGTGAGTGGGGGAGGGGGTCATCCGGAACTTCCACGTCAAAGGAGGAGGGCGAGAGGTCATTTTGGGACAGCAGAATGACCCTCCTCCCCGTTTGTTTGTTTGTGTGTATGTATGCACATTTATATATACAATAAGAAAGAGAGAGAGTGGATACTGATATATATCCAGGTGTAAATATAGTAAAACAAACAGACAAACAGCACACAAACTCCCTCTCCTTCTCAATATTTTCCGCCTCGCCCAAGTCCGCTCTGGCCTGCGATTCGGTGCCGAAGGACCGCTTT
>NC_061830.1:871860-876860 GCF_019202785.1 Penaeus chinensis
AATTTATAGATTGTAACTACACAGTACATACGCAAAATATTGCAGAAAAGTCAATGGATAGTCCTTTTTGCAAAGAAATACGTCGGTAGTTTTCTCGCAAATAAACGCAGGTTATAACCAGACTTTCCGTACCACACACAACGCTTAGAGTGTGCTCAGAACGTTAAGCAAGAGGCAAGCAACATATGTGCAAGTTGCAGATTTATTGAAGACAGTGTTCTGGCTTAACTTCAGAACAAATGGAAAAATATATATATATTCCTTGTTTCTTGAACAGTGAAAGAATAATTGAAATGCGAGGCGTATGTTGGAGATAGATTCGGTGAACAAAAAAAAATCCTTCCTTCTTCCTTCGCTTGAAATTAATACTTAAGAACATTTTCTAATCGTTATTGTGAATTTCTCAAAATTCATTAAGGTAAAACAGGAAGGGAGAAGCATGGTGGGGGAGGGGGAGGAGAGGGGAGAGGGGGTTGGGGAGCGGAGGGGAGAGGGAGGGGGGAAATAGGGAAGGGGGAAACAAGAGGAGGAAGGGGGGATGAGAAGAGAGAAAGAAAAGGTGAAAAGGGGAAGGAGTAGATGGGAGGGAGAGGGACGTAGAAGGAAGGGGAGGAAGGGAGAAAGAGAGGAGAGAAAGGGAGAAGGAGGTACAGCCACTCAACTCGAAATTTGCGAGGAATGGCGAGGGGAGACCCGGGGTGCGAATGGGAAGCGGTCAGGCATTCAGAGAAAGTTGGTTTTCATATATTGCGGGATAATCACTATGCACGCAGGCAACCCAGACAGAGAAGGAGGGAGAGAGGGAGGGGAGAGAGAGAGAGAGAGAGAGAGAGAGAGAGAGAGAGAGAGAGAGAGAGAGAGAGAGAGAGAGAGAGAGAGAGAGAGAGATAAGAGAGAGAGAGAGAGAGAGAGAGAGAGAGAGAGAGAGAGAGAGAGAGAGAGAGAGAGAGAGAGAGAGAGAGAGAGAGAGAGAGAAAGAGAGATAAAGAGAGAGAGAGAGAGAGAGAGAGAGAGAGAGAGAGAGAGAGAAAGGGAGAAAGAGAAAGATAAACAGACAGACAGGCAAAACTAGAAGCACATACAGGCACAGAAATATACGGGCACAGAGAAAGAAAAACAAAGAAAGAAAGAAAGAAAACACAAGTGACACAGCAACCAAAAATATCTACTGCAGACAATATTTATATCCCCTCGAGAGAAAGAAACAAAATAAGAAAGGAAAATCGAAATATACGCGAAATTCTGCCTCGGATGAAATATTCAGAAAGCGAGATTTAGCGGAGGAAGCGGACCGGGATTTCTCCAAGAGGCTCGCTCTGCCCGGATTCCGCCTTGTTAGAACTGATGAATACGCTCCGCGGAGAATGTAAATTGGCGAGTACTGCCGCAGATTACGGCTGACTCCCGCTGTTGCTACTGACTATTGCTGACAGATCGCTGACTACCGCTACTATCAACCGCTCATTGTTTTTTTCTTATCTCAGAATTTTAATGCTAATTTTATCTAATTAGAGAGAAGCATGTTATACTCTGGTAATGAGCTGAAATAAAAGAGAGAAAGACAAAAGCGTACGAAACGGAAGAGAGAGTTAAAAAACGGAGAGAAAGAACGAAAGAGACTATATATCACCCCAATGTAACAACAACAACATCCCAAAACGAGAAAGAAAGGAACCGCAATGTCAAAACCAAAATATTTCCATATTATCTGAAGACCCAGTAATGCAATTCGTCGCATCGATACAAATAATAAAAGCGCCGTTTTTTCATGGACGCTAAACCCACTCATTGGCCTCGACAGAAGGTCCCATCAGTGCTAGCTCTCTGTATTGCAATCAAGGTAATTCACTTTGCAATATGAAGTGAGTGAAAGGTTATTTACTAAGATTTGCGTCATATGTCGCACGTAAAGGTCGATAAGGGTCACAGGAATTCACTTTGCGATGTTTTTGCCCTCATGGTGTGCAGCGTAGATGAAAGAAAATTAATTTGATATTCAGAGGGAAATATTGTATATCACACATGCGGAAGCGAATGATATATCATTGTAAGCACTCTTGTGTTATATACTTTCGTGAGAGTCCTTTTCAACTTCTAAAGCTGATGAAATTATTTGTGTTAAAAAAAACTAAAAAAACTCTGCATAATGTAAGCATTTTGTTAGGCATACTGAAGTGTTATATTGGGGTATACTGCGTGGTTGTGAGATCCATACCCAGCTAGAATGTAGGTATTTTTGCAGTGTATAAAGTATACGATATTGGGGGATTTTTTTTATTCCTTTCCCAAAAATCAAATAGGGTGTATAGCTCATTCCCTTTGAAGAAGATAATATAATTAATTATTCAAGCCTGACACCCACAAAACTCCATAACAAGATATCAGTGATAATCAACTATAACCATAATCAATTCATCCCCTGAAAACCAAAGAAAAGACAAAGAAACGAAAAGAAAAAGTTCTGCCGTCACCAGGCTCGACGTAAAGTGTTATCTCGAGGTAACTTGCCACTTTCACTTAAGATTCCCGGATGAAAAAGTCATAACATCTCATCAGTTTCGACCGTGACTGCAAATTTACGGCATGTGTGACACGCACGAGTTTGCCCCTTTTTTCAGATATTTTTTCTTTGTCATTTTTTTGTGTCTGAACTTTGAGGATAACCAGAGTCAATCGGGAAATTTGGAACACTATTTTCCGCCGAAGTTTACTCTTCAGGCAGATGTGAACGAGCGAAGTTCTGATGATGTGAGGAAAAAGATGAGGAAGAAAATTAAGAAAGTGGGCTCCAGGAGAGGGATGTTGTTTACTTTTTTCACTCATGTCACGGAGACAATTGCAGTACACACATATACAGTACTCTATGTTCCAGCACACAAAAAACACAAAGACACATACATACACAAATAATGAAAGATAAACACACGATAAGATAAATAACATACACAGGGTGTATTCACACACACACACACACGCACATACACACACACACACACACAAACACACACACACACACACACACACACACACACATACACACACACACACACACACATACACACACGCACTCGCTCACTTGCCTTTAACCCAGGCCTACCACACCACGGCTCTCGAAGGCATCCGGCCCGCAGACATCTTACCTTTCTTCACTTACTTTACTGACTTAACTTACTATACTTACTTGTCGTTTATATTGACAGGCTTTCGAGGGACAGACGGCAAGGTAAGTCTCAGTCCAAGGGCTCTTTGCATCCTTATAATATATGCTTGTTTAGAAGGACCATTGTACTGGTTTCCCGTGTGTTGTTATTATCACAAATACTATCATTTCCATGCATTAATCGCTATGGTGATATAGGTGTGAGTGTGTACGTGTGTGCATGTGTGTGTGTGCGTGTGTGTGTGCGTGTGTGTGTGTTTGTGTGTGTGTGTGAGTGTGTGCGTGTGTGTGTGTGTTTGTGTGTGTGTGTGTGTGAGTGTGTGTGTATGTGAGTGTGTGTGTATGTGTGTGTGTGTGTGTGTGTGTGTGTGTGTGTGTGTGTGTGTGTGTGTGTATGTGTGTGGAGTACATGTCTGTAAATGTGAGTGCTTTTATTGTGTGTGTTTTTGCAAGTGTGTGTGAGTGTACCCACCTTTGCCTCTTGGACTCATTTTCCCGAGAATACAAAGATTTTCCCCAGAACACAACTTTATCACAGCTTACCTCTTGTTGTTGTCGCAGGCATAGCACTCACAGAGGAACAAACACAAGGGGATGGGAGAAGTATAAGTATTTTGGCCAAAATGATATGCAGATTAAGTATTGTGCTCATTCAGTGGAATGCCAAATATCGCATATGATCATAACATACCCGCATATTGCGCTGAGAGTCACACATTACGGATGTGGAATATGTAAATGTCAAGAGATTTGGTCTGTGATATGAAGGGGATACTGCACTTGGCAAAAGGGTCAGATTGCAGGGGAAGTCATGAAATATCAAATGATCTATCTCAGTCTCTCTTTCTCTCTTTGTCTCTGTCTGGGTCTGTCGGTCTGTCTGTCTGCCTGTCTGTCTCTCTCTCTCTCTCTCTCTCTCTCTCTCTCTCTCTCTCTCTGTCTCTCTCTCTCCCCTCTCTCTCTCTCTCTCTCTCTCTCTCTCTCTCTCTCTCTCTCTCTCTCTCTCTCTCTCTCTCTCTCACCTCTCTCTCTCTCTCTCTCTCTCTCTCTCTCTCTCTCTCTCTCTCTCTCTCTCTCTCTCTCTCTCTCTCTCCTCTATCTCTCTTTCTTTCTCTCTCTCTTTCTCTCTCTCTCTCTCTCTCTCTCTCTCTCTCTCTCTCTCTCTCTCTCTCTCTCTCTCTCTCTCTCTCTCTCTCTTTATCTCTCTCTCTCTCCCTCCCTCTCTCTCTCTCTCTCTCTCTCTTTTCTCCCCTTCCCTCTCTCTTTACACTCTCCCTCTCTCTCTCCCTCTCTCTCTCTTTCTCTCTCTTTTTCTCCCTCCATCCCCCTCTCTCTCTTTCTCCCTCTTTCTCTCTGTCACTCTTTCAATCTGTCTATCTCTCCCTCCTTCCCACCCTCCTTCCATATCCCTATCTCTATTTCTCTCTTCCGTCCTCCCCTTCCCCTCACTTCTTTGAAGTCACTTTTGAAAAGACACTTTTGCACCCACACAGGGCGCCATGATTTCAGGGAGAGCGAAGCGTGTGACAGCCGACGTAGCAAATCCTATGCGCTGTGGTTATAATTTTGTTTTATTCATTTGTGTTCACCAGACATGGAGGTGTTAGATGTTGCATGTGTGTTGTCTAGGAAAGGTACATTTAGGTTGATGTTATATTAGGTTGTTGGAATAAGAGATAGATAGATAGATAGATAGATAGTCTTTATTTAGTCTTTATCAATCTTTCTATCTACTTACAAACACTAGTTCTCAGTATAATTTATAATTGTTCTAACATCTGGGGCACAACAAACAAAGGTCACATTCAGAAAATCCAAAAATTACAGAACTTTGCTGCGA
>NC_061830.1:886860-889360 GCF_019202785.1 Penaeus chinensis
CAAACATCATTACGATTTGAATTAATATGCTTCTCTGGAAATTTAAAACCATTAACCTCACAGTAGATTAAATGAGTAAAGAGAGAGAGAGAGAGAGAGAGATAGAGATAGAGAGAGAGAGAGAGAGAGAGAGAGAGAGAGAGAGAGAGAGAGAGAGAGAGAGAGAGAGAGAGAGAGAGAGAGAGAGAGAGAGAGAGAGAGAGAGAGAGAGAGAGAGAGAGAGAGAGATAGAGATAGAGAGAGAGAGAGAGAGAGAGAGAGATAGAGATAGAGAGAGAGATAGAGATAGAGATAGAGAGAGAGAGAGAGAGAGAGAGAGAGAGAGAGAGAGAGAGAGAGAGATAGAGAGAGAGAGAGAGAGAGAGAGAGAGAGAGAGAGAGAGAGAGAGAGAGAGATAGATAGAGAGAGAGAGAGAGAGAGAGAGAGAGAGAGAGAGAGAGAGAGAGAGAGAGAGAGAGAGAGATAGAGAGAGAGAGAGAGAGAGAGAGAATGAGAGAGAAAGGGAGAAAAAATGTCCTTTTATAAAATTTCACCTTGCCCAATGCATGACCTAACCTGCTACAATCCACAAGGGGCAATGACTCATTCCTGAATCGAAAAGTCAATTGCAAACTCAATCAAAACTCTGCCCTTTCTCAGAGCTGAAAGATAAATCGAGTTCTAGCAGAGAAAAGTTATTCTCTTAGATTCCCTTTGAAGTAGGATTAGGGTCTGTGTACTCTGTGCTTTAATTTGATGTGTGTGACTTCTGTTGAGAGGCTGTGAATACGATATTAGTTGGATGACGTTTAGCTTTCAGTATTTAGGATTAAGGTACATCTAAGAGAATGGATAATTGAAGGACAATAAATATGATGAGGCAGAAACAATGTGGATAAGAAAACTGAAAAGAAGAAAGGAGGAAGAAAATTAGAGAGATGAAACGATTTAATGGCAGGAAAAGTGTGCTGATGCTTGCCCTTGTACTTGGAACGAACATCTTAGTATTTAAAAAAAGAGTTTTACATACTAATAGTGTCGTCAAATACATTTATCAGTTAAGTATTATTACCAAATTCGCATTATCAAGGACACGTACTGTACACCAACATGATATCAAATATACTCAATACGAAGTTTTCTGAAAAACCTGCGTAATGAAGTCAATTCATCACAAGCCTGCCGCGGGAGACTGTGTGAGAGAATTGATAATCATAAACATGTGACAAACGCAAGAATTTCATGCGTGTGTGAAAGCGGCTCCCATAAGGTACCAATAACACTCGTGAATGCATTAGTCATGTCGAAGTAATCATGTCAAGACGCGGGTGGTCGTAATCGTGACAGATTTATCGTCATGTCAGGTCGAGCAGCGGGAAATAGATGGTCACGATGGCAGGATTAACTAGAAATTGATTGATATCTCTCTTTCTACACAAACATTCAATCTTTTTGTTGCATTAATCTCTGATCTACTTCAAGGGTATTTTTCTTGCATGTAATTTTGCTTTGGTCTCGCGTAGAAAGACCCATGTAAACATTCAGAATTGATCAATTTATTTTTCCATGATTTTATCGTCGGGTAATAAATAAACGCTCATGCTGGTCAACAGAATCTGTGGGATTTCTACCAGCTTCACAGGCATCTGTGGAGGAGGATACGTTTGGTATTTAGATTCATCTCTCTCTCTAAATACGTACATACATACACACACACACACACACACACACACATATATATATATATATATATTATATATACACACACACACACACACACACACACACACACACACACACACACACACACATATATATATATATATATATATATATATATATATATATATGTATGTACACACACACACACACACACACACACACACACACACACACACACACACACACACATACATACATACATACATTCATACTTTCATTCATACATATATACAAGCACACACACACACACACACACAAACACCTAGCTATCTATCTATTCATATAAACGCATCATCCACACACGCAATGGCCACAAATCCCACATTCTGCAAGGGAGACAAGACAAAAGAGACTGAAATATGAAGAAAAAAAAAACGCGAAAAACAGAAAAGGAATAGAAAGCAAAGAAAACAAAAATGCAAATAAATATTTCATATAATGACATAACAACGAGGCAATGACAAAAGAGCTGAGCAACGCCATCTGTTGGCCGGACGCGCAACCTTCGTCTCGCCGCTCCTCGAAGTCACGTAAGCTGTTCGTGGTGCGTCTCGCGTGCTGCTTCGAGATTGAATTTCCTGCTCGAGATAAGACACGATCTCGTCCTCGAGAGTCGTGGAGGGCGAGGGAGGGGAGGAAGGGTAAGAGGAGGGGAGGAGGAGGGAGAGAGAAGAGTGAGGGGGGAGTAAAAGGGTGTGGGAGGAAGGGCGAGAGGAGGGAGGATGAAGAAGGGAGGGGGGGAAGGGTGGGAAGATGGAAGAAAGGGAAGAGAGAAGGAAGAAAAGGGGAGAGGGCTGT
>NC_061830.1:897999-900499 GCF_019202785.1 Penaeus chinensis
CTCAACTGCCTTCGTCGACGCCTGTGTTGCTTGTGGCTCAGTCGGCGTTAGCGGCCTTTCGCGGGCCGGCTCGCGCGAGAGGGTCCTTTCCGCTGGGCTCGAAACGCTTTTCATTTATAGAGGGGGGGGGCGGGGTGTGGGCGGGGTGGGCATAAACGGACATGTAACCACAATTAATATTTCTATCTATGTCTGCATCTTTCTATCTGCCTGTATCTATATATCTATCTATCTGTTAGTTATTATATATCTATCAATCTGTCTATCAAAGGTAAATGCAAGACAAAACGGAGGGAGTGATGAATAGATGAATAGATGAAGGGAGGAATGAGAGACAGAGAAAAAAAAATTAAGAGAGATATTATTTTTGGTCTAAGCATCTCTCTCTGTATGTCTGTTTCTCTCTGTCTCTCTCTCTCTCCCTCCCCCCCCCCCCCCCTCTCTCTCTCTCTCTCTCTCTCTCTCTCTCTCTCTCTCTTCCTCTCTCTCTCTCACAAACACATACACTTGTGTGTACACAAATATATGTGTACATGTACACACAGATGTCCAAGTATGCATGCAGAGAAGGCCGAACCACACGAAAAAGGGAAAGGCCAGTCGGCTCCTGCGGCCGCGAGGGCATCAATCGGCCGCCCTCCGCCCCCCGCCCCCCGCCCCCCGCCCCCCGCCCTCCGCCCCCCGCCCCCCGCCCCCCGCCCTCCGCCCTCCGCCCTCCGCCCTCCGCCCACCGCTCGACGCCCACCGCTAAACACGCTCGCTGATAATGGTCTGCGCCCCAATTACTGAGCCCTTGTTGTGCAGTCAGCAGAGCGAGACCCAGTTATCACGAAGCGTGATTCAAAAAAGGAGAGAGCAGCTTTTAATCAGCGACAGACAGATAATGGCCATGCAAATTAACCCCCTCTCATCAAAGTTATTTCGGTAAACAGGATGCTCAGTTTAAATAGAAATGTACAGTTTGTTCACGTCATAGGAACAGTGTGTATACCTTTAGGGATCAACGCTTGTAGGGAAGCGATTAAAACCTATTTGTGGCTTTGGCTTTGCTCGGCGCAAGTACTGTGGTCTATGCAATAAAGATACAAACAAATAAGTCAATTAATAGATAAGTAATAAAATACGAACGAATACACGTCTATCGAATAAGCCATGGCTTATTAAGTGAAATAAGAATGGTATTCTGACCAACGCAAACAATCAAGTGAAAAAGGAGAGATGACAAAAATCAAAGAAAAAAGAACAGGCAAACAAGAGAAGACGCACAGAATAAGATGCAAACAAAATATTACAATGATGACAGATATAATGATAGTGATATTAGAAATGATATTGATGATAATAATAATCATGAAAACAATAATAATGATAATGAAGGAAATAGCGACAATGGTAAGAATTATAATTATGACAGTGGTAGCTTTAATGATGATAGTGAAAATAATAATGATAATGATAGTAGTGATAATGAAAATGATAATAATGACAATAACAATGATAATAACATTACTGAGAATGATAATGATAATAATAATAATAATAATAACCACAATGCTAACAATAATGATAATAAAGACAGTGATATAATGAGGATGACATAAACAATCCTTACAATAATAACAACTACAATAACGGTGATAATGGTCATTAGAAAAGAAAATAATAACTGGTGTTGATAATTGTAGTAATTATCATAATGATAGAAATGATGAAAATAATTAATTAAAATGATAATAATAATAGTAATGTTATAATGACAATGATAAAAATGGTCATAATAACAACAGAAGTAAGAATTATGATGACGATGATGATAATGGGAGCAACAACATCAGTTATAACGACAAAAAAAAACAACAACATCAGTTATAACGACAAAAAAAAACAACAACATCAGTTATAACGACAAAAAAAAACAACATCAGTTATAACGACAAAAAAAAACAACAACATCAGTTATAACGACAAAAAAAACAACAACATCAGTTATAACGACAAAAAACAACAACAACATCAGTTATAACGACAAAAAAAAACAACATCAGTTATAACGACAAAAAAAACAACAACATCAGTTATAACGACAAAAAAAAACAACAACATCAGTTATAACGACAAAAAAAAACAACAACATCAGTTATAACGACAAAAAAAAACAACAACATCAGTTATAACGACAAAAAAAAAACAACAACATCAGTTATAACGACAAAAAAAAACAACAACATCAGTTATAACGACAAAAAAAACAACAACATCAGTTATAACGACAAAAAAAACAACAACATCAGTTATAACGACAAAAAAAAAAAACAACATCAGTTATAACGACAAAAAAAAAACAACAACATCAGTTATAACGACAAAAAAAAAAAAAAAACAACATCAGTTATAACGACAAAAAAAACAACATCAGTTATAACGACAAAAAAAAACAACAACATCAGTTATAACGACAAAAAAAAAACAACATCAGTTATAACGACAAAAAAAAACAACA
>NC_061830.1:910499-912999 GCF_019202785.1 Penaeus chinensis
TTCATGTGGTGTATATCTTTATTTTCAATATTTTTGTCACCAGAATCATCATCACGCTGTCGGCAATCGGCATCACCACAACCACTTTTATTCAAAATCACTGTTACTGTGATCACCATTATTACCATCAACACCACAACCATCATCACTATCATCATCATTATCACCAGCCCCAACTCCTGTTCTCTGAGTGTCTCTTTCTTGCTGTCTCCTCCTCCTCCTCCTCCTCCTCTCTCTCTTACTCTTTGTTTTGTGTCTTTGTGGTGTGTTTATATATGTGTGTTGTGCGTGTGTATGCTTGTGCGTGTATGTGTGTAAGTTTTCATCTATGTTTACATGTATGTGCGTATATATGTCTTCGTCATAAGCCCAAAAATCATTTTAAAAATCCCAGAGACTGTGTCTAAACTGACCTCTGAAACCCTAAACAACAGATCGCATCCCGGAGAGAGCAAGTGAGCATAACATTAAAAACCAAAATGGTCAAAAGTCTGCAGCCTACACTCAGCGATCTCTAGCCTCGTGAATTACACCTCAGCAAACACATTTATCTTTTTCCTCCTATGTTTTCCCTTTTTATTTATTGTTTTATGTTTCCCCCTTTCTTATTCCTTTTTACATTTTTCATAACGTCTGAGCGATCGATTCGCTGCATAGACGAGCGATTTTTTTTCACATAACCACGATTTTTTTTTTTTTTACAGCAGATATACATACAAAGAAGGCAACGAAATCATTGATCTGCCTTAGAAGTGTTAGAAATATCTTATATCCTTTCTATAGAGATGTCTTTTTAAACCAGGAGAGAAGAGGGAGAAGAAGAGAAAGGAAGGGGAATGTGATAGAGAAGTGAAAGGAAGAGAATAGCAGAAAAAAAATATACGAACCAAAAATACTTTTCAACCAACAGAAATGAAAAAAAATGTGATGGTAGAAGGAGAGAGAAAAAAAGCATGAAAGAGAGACAGACTGAGATAAATATGACGATGAGAGAAGCGGACAGGAAAACAGGCAGCGAGCGAGAGAGAGAGAGAGAGAGAGAGAGAGAGAGAGAGAGAGAGAGAGAGAGAGAGAGAGAGAGAGAGAGAGAGAGAGAGAGAGAGAGAAATAAGAGCAAGAACAAAAGAGAACGAAAGAAAGGAAGAAAGCAAGAGAAAAGAAAGAAAGAGAGAAACCAAGAAAAAAAGATAGAGAATGAGAGAGAGAGTGAGAAAAACAAAACAAGACAAGAAATTGTCCTCCTAGAGAGGGAAACTTGACTTCGAGTCCCAAATTTGGAAAGCTAATTCCCTTGTGTCCCTCCACTGAATATTTCAATGAAAATTCCTCCCCCCCCCCCCCACCCTTTGGATGTCAAAATGAAATTCTCGTCAAGAGGAAATTAAAATGGAAGTGCTCCTCAGGCCAAATTTAAGTCAAGACGCAGCCTTGGGGAACGCCACGATAAAGACCTCCTTTTGTTGCAACAACATCGTGCAAATTGACTTCGTTTTCTCGTCTCGCTTTGTAGCACGTCGAGCCTGCAACATTTCATTCATTTCGGCTTTTATTCTTTCTTTCTTTTTATCTATTATTTTTTATTCTTTTTTGTTTTTCCTTTTTTATTTTTTTTTGTTTTTTATTTTTTATATTTTTATCAGTTCTTTCTTTTTCATTATGTTTTTTTTCATCAATTCATCTTTTTATCTTATTTCATTAATTCTTATTTTTTATTAACTGATAATTAGTTTTTATCTTATTTATTTCAATGGATTCTCTCTTTTTATTTTTTTCTATTATTTTTTTATTCATTCTTTCTTTTATTAATTCTTTCTTTTGTATTATTTTTAAATATTGATTATTTATTATTTTCGTTCATTTTATTTTTATTCATTCTGTCTAATTTATACCTTGATGTCCAATTAGATTTCGTCTATTGACATATTAAGATAACAGTTTATGGAAATGATCGCAATAAACATGCATTATTTTTAATGAAAAAAAGTTTTGTATATTTTCTTTCAAATAAGATTTCTAGACATGTTTAGGCAAGTCAAGGAACGGGTAAAGAAAGAAAACAATGATAATGAAAAAAGTCGGATTAAAATGTAAAAATGGAAAAGGAAAACAAAAGGAGTCTTTGTTCTGTCCGAAAGTTCAACAAATCTGGGATTTTTTTTTTTTTTTTTCGTTTCTCTTCAATAAAGTGTTGCCAAAGCCTGTCTTCTTTTTTCTTCGCTTTTGGCCTTTCCGTTTCGCTCCTGATCGCTCTCGCATGCGTCGCCAGTCTCGTTTTTTCGCTCCGGTTCTGGGGATCCTGCGATAGAGAGGCCTTTAGTATTCGAACGAATTCATGTAAGACACACACACACACACACTAACATTCACACTCACACACACACACACAAACATTCACACACACACACACACACACACACAAACATTCACACACACACACACACACACACAAACATTCAAACACACACAAACATTCACACACACAAACACAAACACTCACACA
>NC_061830.1:952999-957999 GCF_019202785.1 Penaeus chinensis
GTGAAGGACTTTTATGGTAATTTGGATTTGATTTATTGCGTTTCATTCCAACAACTACGTAAGCAACTTGAAAACATTAACAAGGATAATTCCCCATTCCACGAAGCTTTGTGCTCCTTGCACCATGGTTCATTGTTCCGGTTCGGCTTATGGTAATGGTTAATGTTTCTGGTAATATAGTTCATTTATCAATGGTTAGTGGGTCGTGGTTTATACAACTTACCTGTGGTTCTGGTACACTAGTTAGTAGTTTTAGCGCAGTGGTTCATGTTTTTATTGTAACAACTAATGGTTCTGGAACAATAGTTCATGCGTCTGGCACACCTGCTCATGCGTCTGGCACAACAGTTCATGCGTCTGGCACAACAGTTCATGCGTCTGGCACAACAGTTCATGCGTCTGGCACAACAGTTCATGCGTCTGGCACAACAGTTCATGGATCTGGAACAATAGTTCTGGTACAAGGAAATGGAGACAGTCTGAATAAGGGGAGAGGAAGTTCCGTGTATGATTCATGCGCCAATTAGTTCATGACGAATGTGCCTTAAAGCAGACCCATCATTTCTCCATCACAGAGAGCAAGCACACGCAACCCCGATACATCACGTTCAGGCAAGGAGAGCTCAAGTACCTTATGCATGACGGATGTGCATGGGCACCGAGTGCGAAGTGAAATGCATGTGTTTGGCCGCGCGCTCTCCGCCTGGCTGTTCATGGCGAGAGGTGACTTCGGGTGGGAAGTAAGGGATTCATTAGCGGGTTTGGGCGGGCGATTTGTCACAGGGATTATGATGAATGTTTGGCTGTTAATGGTGGCGACCGGAGCAACTGTAATGATGGTAATGCTGATGATTATGATAATGATTTGATAAGAATGATACGTAAAAAAACGGAGAAATGCATTAGTGCTATCAACGACGCTGACAATTCATAAAATGATAATGATAACAACGTTGAGAAATAACAACAGTGATGATATCAGGGCGATAATGGTGATGATAAAAATGACGATGATAATAAAAAAAAAAAATACCGAGAGATGATCCTGACACCCCCCTCAAAAAAAAAAAAAAAAAATGAAAGTAGAGCTTTAATAATTGATACTGGCAGTGGACAAAGGCGTCTAACTATATATTATATATATATATATGAGTGAAACGATGCTGTATTCATGGAATGACATCTCCCAATGACATGTGCCCGTGTTCACAAAAGAAAAGGAGAAATCTGTATATTTTTACCGCGACAAGAAAAATACGCTAGATGCCACTGATAACGTTCTTGAGATATATCCATTGGCACGATCAATATCTGGGAAGTACGATAAATGTCAGAGTGACTAGGTACAGAGATAATGAAAAGGAAGAAAAATCGGAGTGATTTTCAGTACACAGAAAGAGACACAGGAAATGCTGATGGGACAAAAATAGATGTAAATAAAGTAAACAATCAAATTGGTTGTCGATCTATAAATGATGAAACAAGATAGACAAAGAAAAAAAATCAAGTATAATAGATAAATGAATAAAATCAAACAGAATAAATAAAACAACACACACAAAAATCTTTCATAAACACCAGATAACGAGTATACAAAACACACACACACACACACACACACACACACACACACACACACACACACAAACCAACAACAACAACACAGATTACAACAAAAGCACGAACCACCAAGACAACAACACCCACGAACCACCAAGACAACAACACCTAAACCTCGGGCCCGACAACCTTACTCGCACTATAAGACCCCAGAAAAAAACGCAGCCTCTTTACGTCGCGCTCAGAAAGTTCAAGGCTGGCAGCGTCCCTCCTAGTCCTCGCCGCATGCACGCCCGGGGAACAACAGGGTATTTAAGACGTTCCCCAGGCCAAAGCTGCTTAGTCTCGGCCTGAGAAGATCTCCGGGTTTCTTGAGAGCCGCGGCGATGCGAGAAGCTCTAATCTCCGCGCGACGAAAGCGGAGGCTCGGCTCCTCCGGCTCTGTGGCTTTTGTTAAGTGCATTATGTGTGGGCGTGCGTACATACACGCATTCGTTTTTATGTATTGTATACATATACATACACACACACGCGCGCGCGCGCACACACACACACACACACACACACACACACACACACACACATCTATCTATCTATATATGTATATATATATATGCATATACATATATATGTATATATATATATCTATATATGCATATTTATATATATATGCATAAATATATGTATATACATCATATATATCATATATATGTATAATATATATATATATGCATATATATATTATATATACATATATATATATATATATATATATATATAAATATATGTACATTAATATGCACACACACACACACACACACACACACACACACACACACACATACACACACACACACACACACACACACACACACACACACACACACACACACACACACACACACTATAAAATGCTTAATATAAAAATGCTAACTTCGGATGTGAATGTCCGAGTTGTTCGGCTTTTTTTCTGAATCGAAGCCCAATTCGAAGGCGGGAATTTCCAATATACCATGTAAAGATAAACCTGTTTACACGATAGGGAATTGTAATGCGATTTCCCTAATGATTAGTCGACATAATTGCGAAAGCTTTTCGAAAACGTTTTTGGTGTTTAAGCCCTTTGAGATTATTGTACAAAATCACATAGAGAAAAAATGGTGAACGATCTCAGCCACATGATGAGCTGTTGTTATCAAAATCATTTTTTTCTTCCTTTTTTTAATCCTCTCGGCTTACCACCCAGGCGAGCGAAAATTAATGATGTTTGACTAAATATCGTGGTGATTTTTCGATTCATTGTTGGGCGTCAGTGGTTTAGTATTTACCACAGGGTATAATGATGATATTAATTCAGGGAATCCATCTTTAATTTCGCTTCTGTGATTTTCAATAAACGAACATATACGCACCTGAATACACACACACACACACACACACACACACACACACACACACACACACACACACACACACACACACACACACACACACAACCACACGTATACCACACACACATATAAACGCATGGATTTCAACCAGCAAAATACATGCAAAAATAAAGATTCACATTTCCGGTACTCTCCACTGAATGATACAGGAACACAAGGTACAGCACAGCTAAACAAGCGTCGAAGATTCTATTGCCCCTTTTTCAGATAAGTGGTTTTCATTACCATAAAAAAGCGGGCCGGCAGCTTGGAAGCCACACGACCGATTAAATTCTGGTAATTGCTAATTCAAGCTGCGCGTAGCCGGCGCAGACGCGGCCGCAGCCCGTGTCTGTTGAGGAGGCTTCCGGCTCCGAAGAAAGCTCTGGTCTTTTGGTCCATTCTTGTTTGATCTGTTTGTCTGTTTGATTCGGTTTTTGCTTTGGTTGAGCTTGCAATAATTACATTCTCTCTCTCTTTTCTCTCTCTCTCTCTCTCTCTCTCTCTCTCTCTCTCTCTCTCTCTCTCTCTCTCTCTCTCTCTCTCTCCCCCCCCCCCTCTCTCTCTTCCTCGATATTATTCTGTATTATTGCTGTTCTGACATAGTTCTGAGATAGTGAAATACGGCTGGGTCACAGCGTTCTTATCATTCTATCATTATTGTTATTATTATCATTATTATTATTATTATTAGTATTATTATTATTATTATTATTATTATTATTATTATTATTATTATTATTAATATTATAATTTTCATTATCATCATTATCATCATTATCATAATGATAATAATAATAATAATAACAAAGATGATAATAATAACAATAATAATAATGATACTACTACTACTAATAATAATGATAATACCAATGATAATGACAATAATGATGAAAAGAATAATAAAAAGAATAATAATGATCATTGTTGTTAATAATAATATTATTAACATTATAATAGTAATAATAATAATAATAATGATAATAATAATATTGATAATAATAATGATAATAGTGGTAATAATGATAGTAATACAATAATAATAATGATAATGATAATGATAATGATAATGATGATAATAATAATAATAATGATAATGATAATAATAATAATAATAATAATAGTAATGATAATGATGATAATAATAATAATAATAATAATAATAATAATAATAATAATAATAAAAATAATAACTAATAACAGTGATAATAATAATGATAATAATAATGATAATGATAATGATAATGATAATAATGATAATGATGATAATGATAATAATAATTATAATAGTAATGTTCATAATAATAATAATAATAATAATAATAATAATTATAATGATAATGATAATGATAATAATGATAATAATGATGATGATAATGATAATGATAATGATAATGACAACGATAACGATAACGATAATGATAATGATGATAGTAATAATAATAATAATAATAATAACAGTAATAATAACAATAATAATATTAATGATACTGTTGTTATTAGCACCATTATTATCCTCTTCATTATTGCAATCATTATTGGTGACAGCCTCATCACCTTCGATATCATTATTATCATTGCCATCATCATCATTATCATGATCATTACTACTATTACTGCCACTAATAATACTACAATCATCATTATCATTGTTTTCTTAACATCATTATTGCTATTTTGATTTTTCTAGATAAAGTCATCTCTCAGTATTATCTTGATGTCTATTGCTTCAAACTCACTTAGATTTTACTTATTTCTCCATTACTTAATCCACTTAGTTAACATTTAATTCCTCATCTAACCAGTTGATAATCTCACCAATACCTTTTTACCAGTCATTCCTTTTCCCCATTTCCTACCGACCCTTTCATCAATACAACAGGAATAACCCAGATTCATAAAGTTTAATGCTCTTAGACACTGAGGGGTAGACAGCAGCCTAAGTTAAGTGGACAAAGTTATTGCTGTTTCAAGTTCTGATAATTGAATGTATTAGCAGGTGTAAATCGA
>NC_061830.1:1028017-1035537 GCF_019202785.1 Penaeus chinensis
ACACACACACACACACACACTTTTGTGTGTATATATATGTGTATATATATATATATATATATATATAAAAACATGCATACATACATACATATACACATATATGATACAGGCAAAACTAAGCGAGTCCAGGTTAGGCCAGAGAGCCCTGGCTAAGAGACTAGGAGATTATTCTGGACTAGAAATAATATGCCAGTCTAGAGAGAGAGAGAGAGAGAGAGAGAGAGAGAGAGAGAGAGAGAGAGAGAGAGAGAGAGAGAGAGAGAGAGAGAGAGAGAGAGAGAGAGAGAGAGAGAGAGAAAGAGAGAGAGAAAGAGAGAGAGATAAAGAGAGAGACAGAGACAGACAGAGAGCAGAACAAAGGGCCCAGACCAGACAGACTGAGCCAGATCACACAGACCATTCCAGAGCAACGAGGCCCATCCAGACCAGAGATCCCCAGCCAGACCGAGGCCGCCGAGAGCCGAGGCCGGACCAGAGAGCCGAACGTCGGCCAGCTCGGAAAGGTCCAGCGCGGCGGGGGGGGGGGGGGGGGTATGTCTCCCTGGGGAAAGGAAGGAAAATCTTGAATGGAATCGCTGATGAAAAGGGAAGAGGAATAATGTGATGGAAAGGGAGGAGGAAGAAATAATGAAAAAGGGAAGACAGAGAAGAGAGGAAAATTTGATGAAAGTGGAGGAGGAATAAGGTGATGAAAAGGAGAAAGGAAGAGCTGATAAAAAGGGAAGAGGAATAGGGTGATGAAAAGCGGAGGACGAAGGAGGAGAAGGGAATTGAGTGATGAAAAGGGATGAGGTAAAGGGTGGTAAAATGAAGAAGAGAAGAAAAGAGAAGATCAGAATAGAAAGAGGAAGAACATGATGAAAAGGAGATAGGAAACGCCACTGAAAAAGGAAAGAGAAAAAAGTACAACGAAACGAAGGATAAGGATAAAAAACGAAAGGAAGAAAAAGTCAGAGAAAAGGGAAGAAGAAGAGGTGATACAGAGGGGGGGAGGCAGAGAGAGGAGGACCGCCGTCAGCCGCAGGAAGGCCTTCGAAGTCACTCCTCTTCTGGGAGATTGATGACGTCATTCTCTCTCGCTTTTTCCTTTTCAACCTATCGCTTTTATCTGTCTGTTTCTTAATGTCCGCTTTATTTTGACTCACACGCACAAACGAATATACATATCTACATCCGTATCTTTATCTGTCTATCTAGCTATCTTTTAGTCTATCTTTCTATCAGTCTATCGATCTATCTGCCTATCTACCTGCCTATTTGTCTATCTATCTGTTAATTTATCTATCTACCCATCTATCTATTATTCATACGTCTATCTATATATTTTCTATCCATCTATCCATAATTCTCTCTCTCTCTTTGTAATAAAATGCAACCTAAGCAGAAGCCCTTTGTCAGGGGCCCGAAGGCGACACCGACGGCGCGAAGGTGATCCCGCTCTCGCCCCGCAGGCTTCCCCTTCGAGCACCTCCTTCGGGCCTTCGAGGGAGAGGCGGGCGGGCTTGCAGCTTCCTTCATCTCCGTCTGTTTCTCAAAACTTTTTTCTTTTTTCTTCTTTTCCTTTTTTTTCCTTTCTTTCTTTCTTCATTCTTTTTTGTTATTATTATTATTCCTTATCCTTCTCTTCTTGTTATTATTACAATTATTCCTTCTCTTCTTCCACCTCATCTTCCTCCTCCTCTTCTTCTCCTTTTTCATCCTCTTCCACCACCACCACCATCTTCTCCTCCTCCTCCTCCTTCTCCTTCTCCTCCTCCTCCTCTTTTTTTCAACGCGTCGTAAGCTATGTATCTATCTCCTACGTACGAAATCCCAGGCTGTCCTTTGTCCGTGGGATTATCGACTTTCTACCTTCTATCATCAATTTACTGCCACAGTCTCCTACAAAGTAATTGCCTTCTATATTGGTTGATGATATATATATATATATATATATATATATATATATATATGTTTGTATATATGGAAATATATATATATATATATATATATATATATATATATATATATGTATATATGTGTATATATATGTATATATATATATATATATATATATATATATATATATATATATATATATATATATATATATATATATATATATATGTGTGTGTGTGTGTGTGTGTGTGTGTGTGTGTGTGTGTGTGTGTGTGTGTGTGTGTGTGTCCATCTTGCTCCATCGAAGTCAAGTCGTTTTCGTGTGTTTGCAAATCTTGCCCTTTCAGGATTCTTTGGCCTTATCTCATTAGTACATTAGTACACGGTAATGTTGAAAGAGCATTAAATGATAACCTCTGGCACTTTCTTGGCCCTGGGTGCCAAACTAAAACACATCCAAAGTCCAATTTACATTTCAACTATCATCCTGAGGGCCAACAGAGGTAAATATTTGGCTTTCTAGGATTACGTCAACAAAAATGTTTGCTATTAAGTACCCTGTGCGTAAAGTTTATTTATCTGATTCTAAATGGTGACGTTATTGGCAGCAAAGTGTATGTGTATATGCATTAGCTAATAACTGTGTCTTCGCTTTAAAACTATTTGATGATTTTCATTTATAACAGGTATAAACCTCTTTCTTTTATAACACTGACATGCTAGCAGAACCAATCTAAATGAAACTATTATTATTATGAAATGGACGTATTTTTCTTTTCCTATTTAATCATCCCACTGGCATTTATGACATCCCAAAGGCCACACATGACTCGCCGGCCATGAATTTGACACCCCTACTCTCGACCTTCCTTTGTCTTGTAGTTAAGTCCAGTTCTTCTCAGATTACTCTCTTCTTTTAAGACATCACATATGCCATCTCCGAGCCTTTCCCCGTCCACTCCCTTCCCTCCATCCGTCTCCAGTCAATCATTCAGGCGACATCGATTCTCAGACGAGTACAACGACACCTTTCTTATTTCGTTCCCACCTGACCTTAGGTTCTGACCTTTCCCTTCATATCTACGCCTTCCTGGACGCCTGCATTTGCTTTTTGGCGTCTGATGGACTACTTCCAGTCCTTAAAGGTGTTGGTATCTTGCGTCTTATGTATTTTAGATGTACGAGGAAGTTATTCACATTTAGGCTCGAACCTAATTTGACAATACTTAGATGTAATATCCGCACACACGAGACATTTGTTTGAGAAACGGAATTAGACAGAGAAGAAGAACATCACAAAGTTAACTGATAAAAACAAATGTTACCGGCCTTATGTAACAAGATTGATTCATGCTGAAGATTTGAGAGAGGACCCTAAAATATCCTAGATTTCCTCCTGCCGCAAAAAAGGACTCATTAGACCTAATCATAAAGGGGGAAAAAGAGGATTATACATCACTACGTCAGCGGCTGTGTTGTCTAACAATGATTTCCTCGCTGACAGCTACTGACGCGGGAACAATCTGTCCTGACGTCGGAAATAATCACTGAGAGGGTCTGTGAAACTCCGGGCGATATCAAATAAACTGCAGTGAATTCAGCTATCTGTGGCTATTTACCGATTGGCAGTACTGAAGGACAAGTGGCATTGGTTATAGAAGAGGTCTGAAGGCGTTCCAGAAAAAAAAATCCTTTGTCATTGCAATAGTCTGTTTGAGGATGTAAATTAGATATTCAGAGCTATGTTACCTTTGCTATGATAAAACAGGGTTTTTGGAAGTGTTTGAGTATACGATTACTCCCCACAGAAAGAGGGAAATGGGAAAATAAGGAAAAGTTTCCGCTGAAGGTATGAATACAGAAACAGGTAAGTCTTGGTTGTTTCAAAATCAAATGTTAATTTACTTTGAGTTGTAACAAAATTTATCTGGATCATTCTTAAACAATACTGACAGCAAACGATGAAATAACAGTATAGACGATATATCTCCTGTCATGGCAGACACAAAGAAATGTCATAAGTGCGAAAATGTCTCCCAGCCTCTTGCCTTCTGAGAGGTGGCCCAGGATACGCGTCACTGGGATTAAAGGGTAAACTGAAGATTTACAAAGATAATTTTTGTATTTCCTCATGAGGTGCTTGCGTGTCTGTTGGCGTCTGTTGGCGAAGATTGCCAACAGAGGATGGGAATCTTCATTAGGATAATTATAATGTACTGTATGTCTGTTTATAATATTAATTCATATTGCATTCGCAGACACAAGTTCACACACAGATACGTACTAACTAAAACACACACATAAAGATAGATAGATAGATACATACATACATACATAGACAGAGAGAGAGAGAGAGAGAGAGAGAGAGAGAGAGAGAGAGAGAGAGAACCACCCATTCCCCATTCCCCCATCCCAGCTAACCTATCCCCTTCACTCTCTCCCTCCTTCCTCTCCCTTTCTCCCCTCTCCTTCCCACCTCCCCCTTTCCCTCCCTCAGTCTCCCCCTCGCCCTCTCTCATTCTCCCTCTCTCTCCTCCCCCCTTCCCCTCCTTCGCCCCTCCCCTTCCTTCGCCCCTCCCCCTCCCCCCTACTTCCTTCCTCATCAACCACCATCCCCGTCTGCTCTTCGCCGTCGCCGTCCCGTCTGATGTATTCACGCGACGCCCCCCCCCCCCCCCCCGTCTCCAAGGTCGCCAAGACGAGAAACTTTAATGAAGTTACGACTCGAGGGAAACGCCAGTGTCACCGTGGGCGTCGTCGCGGCCGCTCGTCCACGCTGGGATATGGGCGGTGGCAGATGGAGGGGGAGGGAGGGGGAGGGGGGGAGAAGGGAGGGGGAGGGAGGGAGGGAGGGGGAGGAGGGGAAGAGGTAGAGGGTGGGGAGAAGAGTGGTGGCAACTGGAGGGAAGGGGGAGGGGGAGAGGGAGGGGCAGTGGGGAGCGGGAAGGAGAGGAGGGGAAGGGGCGGGGGGAGGGAATTGGTGACTTGCCGGGAAGGGAAGGGGGGCGAGGGAGGGGTGGAGGTGGGAATCCAGGGAGGGGCAGGGGAGGGAGGGGAGGGGTATGGGCAGGAGCGGAGGCGTAGGATGGAAAGATAGAGCGGGGAGGAGAGGGGGGGAGGGGAGGGGAAGGTACAGGTGGAGGCAGGGTTCAGGTGGAAGAGAGGGGCGGATGGGGTGGAGTTGGAGGTGGAGGAAAGGCAGGATTCAAATCAAACATTATATCATGTCTTACTATATTACATTCATATCACACCCATATTTCTTTTACACTATTTTTCTTCTATCATATATTTTGTTTTCCCTTTTATTTCGAAAAGAGTATATTTCGCTTTACAATACACCCGCTACATGTTTTTTGTTTATTTATTATTATTATTATTTTTTTTTTACACCAAGCTAATATATTTAATTTATATATATAATTTTGTTTATTTATTATTATTATTATTTTTTTTTTACACCAAGCTAATATATTTAATTTATCAGTATTGCAAGTTGGCAGGCCTGGGGAGGCGTCGCATGACTCATTCCAAATTGATCTCTACGACTCTGCAGCGTCAACGAATTCCCAATGGCCGGCCTCTGGGTGGGCTTGTGAAAGAACGAAATAAAGTGAAAGTGAGGAACTTGCTAGATGAATTAAAAAAATAAGTAAATATACGAAATGAAAGCAGGAAATAGAAGAATTATAAATAGAAAAAATAGAAAAATCTAAAATATACTAAATTAAAATATACTAAATGTAAAACGTGTGTAAAAATTCTTATGTGCTATCTTTATTTGCTGTTATTGATGATGACGAATATATGATGTGATATTAACAATAATTGGAATATAAAATTATAATAACAGCAACAAGAATAATGATAATAATAATTATGATAAAAATGACAATGGTGATAACAATGATAACAATGATAATAACAATGATGGCAATGAAAAAAAGATAATATAAAATATATATATAAAAAAAAAAAAAAAAAAATATATATATATATATATATATATATATATATATATCCATATATACACACATACTTATATACACAGACACGAAACGAAATATCTAATAGTGAGCAAATCGCCCTGCTTGAAAAGGCGCAAGCAAGCACACAATGACAGGCCACACTCCGGGCGCGCGAGAGGCGAGAGAGAGAGGCGCGGAGACCAGGCAGCGAGGCCATCTAATCAAGCCGGTTAATCAAGGCTTTTTCATCCGGGTGAGAGAAGGGGAGGAGGGGAGGAAGGGGGGTGGGTAGGAGGGGAGGAGGGGAGGAAGGGAGGTGGGTAGGAGGGGAGGAGGGAAGGAGGGCAAAGGTGGGAAGGGGGAGGAGAGGGGGGGGGAGTGTGAGGGGAGGAGGTGTAAGGGGGAAAGAGAGGGCGAAGGTGTGAAAATGGAAGGGGAGAAACGGGTGGATCGGGAAGGCGGTGGGGAAGGAGATGGGGAGGTTGTGAGGGGGAAGGGGAAGGAGATGGGGAAGTGGGAGGGAAAGGGAGGGAAAGAGGGGAAAGGGGAGAAGTGAGGTAATAGGGAAGCGGAGGAGGGAGAAGGGAAAGCAGGGAGGAAGGGGGAGGGAAGTAGGAAGAGAGGGGGAGAGAGAGGGGAGGAGCGGACAGGAAGAGGTAAGGAAGGGTGATGAAGGGGTTTGGGGGTGGAGAGAAGTGGGCAAGGGAGAGAGACAGATCAAGGAAGGAGGAGGTGTGAAGGTGGAGGAGGAGGAGGAGGAGGAGGAGGAGGAGGGAAGTGGAGGAGTGAAATCAAGGAGGGAGGAGAGAGCGGAGGAAGGAAACGAGATGGGGAAGAGAGAGGGAGTAGTGGAGAAAAGAATCCAAGAAAGAGGGAGGAGAGAAGAAATCCCAGAAGGAGAGGAGAGAGGAGAGGAGATCCGAAAGGATGATGGTGCTTAGGGGGAAGGGGAGGATGGACAGGGAAGGGCAGTGAGGGGCAGGAAAGGAAGGGAAGGGCAGGGCAGTGAAAGGGAAGGGAACGGAAGGGAAGGAAAGGGAAGGAAAGGGAAGGGAAGGGAAAGGCAAGGAAGGGAAGGGAAGGGAAGGGAAGGGAAGAGCAAGTCATGGCGCGGCAGGGCAGGGCAGGGAAGGGAAGGGAAGGAAAGGGAAGAGAAGGGAAGGACAAGTCATGTTACGGCACGACAGGGCAGGGAAGGGAAGGTGAGGGAAGCGGGCGGGGATGGATGGTCTCACAGCATCTGCATGGAGGCCAAACACACCGACTCTGCAGGTAAATTATCTGCCGCGCTGGGTGACGCTTGGGCGCTGAGAGGCAGATGGAGATTAGGAAGGAGAAGGAGAGGAGGAGGAGGAGGAAGAGGAGGAAAAGGAAGAGGAGGAGGAGAAAGAGAAGAGGAGGAGGGGAAGAAGAGGAGGAGGAGGAGGAGGAGGAGGAGAGGACAGATGGAGATTAGGATTGAAGGAAGGAAGGGGGGTAAGGGGAAGAGGAGGAAAAGGAGTAGGAGAAAAGAGGAATAAAGTAAATAAAGGGAGAAAGGGAGTGGAGGAAGGAAGGGAGAATCAAGAAAAAGGTGGGGGAGGGAAGGAAAAATGAAGCGAATGGAGAGAGAGAGGAGGGAGAAGAGAACGAAACAGAACGAGGTCGCAAGCGGCAACGAACCCAGGGACTCCG
>NC_061830.1:1058137-1060637 GCF_019202785.1 Penaeus chinensis
TTCTTTGGAGAGTCGGTGGGTCTATTTTTTATACTGTGCTGAAAGATACTTCGGTAGAAAAGGTACTGGATGAATGGAATTCCAGGGCGGCTGGGATAACGTGGCTCGTGACGGCGGTGATCATGTTATATACAGTATACAGCGTATGTTTATAAAGTATAAGGGCACAAGGTTAGTACTATATAACAGCGAAGTAAGGAGTAAAGAGGATATCGTGTTTAGTGAAATTTACGAGATATTCCTGCTGTATATGCAATAGTTTTTTTGTTTTGTTTTTTATCACAGAAAAAAAAAAAAATACAAACAGGTACTCGGAGTGCTATGTATATGTAAAATTTAAACTAAATCCACGGCTATAGCGTCTTCTCGCTTCCATTACAATACACAATAACTCAACCATAGCAGACATACTGTAGAATACAAAACCAGCCGTGGACACGCATATTCCGCCCCTCTGCCCCGTGCCGTCAGCCATACAGACACACACCTCCGACGCTACTAATGTTTGCGAGTCGAAAAGGCAGGCGCTTGATCCCATGTCGTTCTGAGAGCCAATAACTGCAAATGAACACTCGGGAATCCTTTGAACAAGAAACGAAGTACGTTAAACTCAAAGCGATCGGCAGCCTTTCAAGTTTGGCGGGTAAGTTGGGGACTGACGGAGAGGAGCAAGTTCTGGCAAATTATGTTCGAATCGCGGCTAAAGTACGTTGTGACTGAGTACAGTGAGAGATGTCTAGATTAGTTGTATGAAGCTGTTCTTTTGTTAGTATAAATGTTCTGCTGTTTTTCATTTTTCATTTTTATTACTATTATTTTTTCTTATCAAGGATAATTTTTACGGTTCTATGGATTATTTGATGCCCGCATTCTGTGAATAGCAAATCAGAAAAAAATAGTTATTTACCCTCTTAGTTGTTTAATTCTTATTCTAAATTAGGCAAAAAATGAAGTGAAATCTTGTACTCACAGAGTAGGTATGGCTGTAGGAGGACCTTTCTCCACCCACACGCACACACGCACGCACGCACACACACACACACACACACACACACACACACACACACACACACACACACACACACGCGCGCACGCACACATGCACACGCACACACACACATACACACATTCACACACCACGCACAAACACACGCGCGCACACACACACACACACACACACACACACACACACACACGCGCGCACGCACACATGCACACGCACACACACACATACACACATTCACACACCACGCACAAACACACGCGCGCACACACACACACACACACACACACACACACACACACACACACACACTCACTCTCACTCTCACTCTCACTCTCACTCACTCACACACACACATTTTAACGAATTACCTGTAAGTAGTGCAAACCCCATGAAAGAAAAACTAGATATGCAGAAAAACAGGCAAGTATAACCCGAATCGACTGAAATTGATCTCAGCGGAACATATGATTCCCAGGGAGCAATGACCCATCATCCCTCAGATACCGAAGACACATGATAAAGAAGAATCGCAAGAAAATAAGAAAATGAACAAGAGATGGAAACAAAGAGAAGGAGCTGAAGATCACCCAAAAAGAAAAGCTGGAGTCCAAAATTCTTTCTCAACAAACCTCAAAGTATAATCAACATTTGAAGAATATTACGTCCGAGCGTTATGTCACAGTCCAAATATTATTAGTTAAATAAATATATGAATGTGCATAAACCTGCCCCCCCCCCCCCTCTTTTTCTGCCAACCCTTCCAGCGCCTCCAGCCTTGTCAACATTGCCAGCCTCTTTCATGACTGCTTATGAATTTAAGTCCGGAAGTTGTATAAGGAAAGAGTTTAAGAGTTCTATAACTTTTTTGGCGGATAAAAGGCGAAGCAGAAGGGAAGATAAAGAGATAGATTTTTTTTTTTTTTTTTTTCCTGAAAGAAAAGTTAAAGGGTTACACAATGGATGAAGTTCGTTTGTTTGTATGCCAATAAGACTAACGAAGAACGGATGCAAGTGTAATAATGGGAAAAAAACAGAGAGCGCCTTGTGCTTCAATTGAAATATTCTCTCGAAGGACAAATCTGCATCGTCCACTCTGGCAGATATACGTATGTATGTAAATGGTATTTGTCTAGACATTCAGTACACTTGTTGAACACCTTGCAGAAAGTGTGCGCTTTAGTGTGTGCTCTCGCTGTCGGCCTCTATATTTCTTTGCCAATCTATTATTTTGTGTATATATATGTATATGTAAATGCATATATATATATATATATATATATATATATATATGTGTGTGTGTGTGTGTGTGTGTGTGTGTGTGTGTGTGTGTGTGTGTGTGTGTGTGTGTGTGTGTCTGTGTGTGTGAGTATGTATATATACATACATATATACATATATACACACATACGTATAAATACACATATATAAATATATGCATGTATGAATGTATGCGCACACGCACACACACGCACACGTGATGAAATACATACATAT
>NC_061830.1:1078137-1080637 GCF_019202785.1 Penaeus chinensis
GAGGTAGAGGATAAAAAAGAAGATGAAGAAGAAGAAGAAGATGATGATGAAGAAGAAGAGGTAGAAGTTGATGAAGAAGAAGAAGAAGATGATGATGAAGAAGGAGAAGAAGAAGAAAAATATGAAGAAGAAGATGAAGAAGAAGGAAAAGAAGAAAAAGAAGAAGAAGAAAAAGATGAAGAAGAAGATGAAGATGAAGAAGAAGAAAAAAATGAAGAAGAAGAAAAAGATGAAGAAGAATATGAAGAAGAAGAAGAAGAAGAAGAAGAAGAAAAAACACAGAAAAAGAAAAAGAAGTAGGAAAAGAAGAAAAATAATATATGGAAGAGAGAATAAAAACAAATAAAAAGACAGAAAAAGAAGACAATACGAGAGAAGAAGAAAAGGAAAATGGAAACTCCCTCATCCTTCTAAGATATTCTAAAGGTCAGCTTTAATTTCATCGATAATTCCAAGCAGCTGTTTTTTGCTCCCAACCCGAGCAGAGATGAGGTAAGTAAAGCTGCAGGCGGAGGGTCGATCCGGCCGTTTCTTTAAACGGCTTCCTTTTTTTTTGCTACTACAGAGTCCTTGGTGTGTGTTTGCCTGTATAAGGGTGTGTGTTTTGCCCGTATAAGGGTGTGTGTTTTACCTATATAAGGGTGTGTGTTTGCCTGTATAAGGGTGTGTATTTTCCTGTATAAGGGTGTGTGTTTGCCTGTATAAGGGTGTGTGTTTTGCCTGTATAAGGGTATGTGTTTGCCTGTATAAGGGTATGTGTTTTGCCTGTATAAGGGGGTGTGTTTTGCCTGTATAAGGGGGTGTGTTTTGCCTTTATAAGGGTTTGTGTTTGCCTGTATAAGGGGATGTGTTTTGCCTGTATAAGGGTGTGTGTTTTGCCTGTATAAGGGTGTGTGTTTTGCCTGTATAAGGGTGTGTGTTTTGCCTGTATAAGGGTGTGTATTTTGCCCGTATAAGATGTGTGTTTTGCCCGTATAAGGGTGTGTGTTTTGCCTGTATAAGGGGGTGTGTTTTGCCCGTATAAGGGTGTGTGTTTTGCCTGTATAAGGGGGTGTGTTTTGCCTGTTTAAGGGTGTGTGTTTTGCCTGTGTTTTCTTTGTATAAGGGGGTAATTTGGTTCATTGTGCGATGTTGTTTGTTCGTGTTTGTGTGCTGGTTATTGCGTAAAATGAAAACTTTAAACATTACATTATCTATGCTATCATTAACGTTAGTTTAGGTACCTGAACTTTGATTCAGTATGTACACAATCTGTATATTCGTATCTATGTCTATCTGTCTCTTTGTCTATCTATGTAGACGCAGATAAAACAGGCACACACACACACACACACACACACACACACACACACACATATCAGTTGTTTAAATTGTTTATATATTTGGAGATGGGTAAATAGAACGAGTGATATATAGTCAGATAGGTAAACATATGAACAAAGATCGATAGATAGAATGATGGACAGATAGATATAGATAAATTGATCCTGGGTATAGATGTTGAGAGATACACATAGACAGATAGATGAATAGAGAGAGAGCGAGTGAGCGGGCGTGAGAGAGAAGTAGAGAAACAGAGAGAGAGAGAGAGAGAGAGAGAGAGAGAGAGAGAGAGAGAGAGAGAGAGAGAGAGAGAGAGAAAGTGAGAGTGAGAGATAGAGAGAGACAGAGAGAGGCAGAGATAGACAGACAGGCAGACAGACAAAACAATCTGACTCACAGAAACACAAGGAAAAAAGACAAATGATCGATATGAAGATGAGTAATGACAATGTCACAAGGAAATAAACACACACTAAATCATTCACAACCCAGACAACACAAACCACATACGAATTAGCAGGTAAACAAGCACGCAATTAAATAACAAAAAATAAATAAACGAGAAACACAATGAAACAAACAAACAATCAATAAAACAAACAAACAATAAACAGACTCACACAATCAACACAATGAAACAAACAAACAATCAATAAAACAAACAAACAATAAACAGACTCACACAATCAACACAAACAAACAGCAAGACAAATAACAAAAAAAGTAAAACAAATGAGAACAAACAAATAAACCGACAAACAAACACAGACAAAAAACAACTAACAAGAAAAACAAACAAACAGACAAAAAAATAAACAAGCAGACAAACAACAAAAACAAACAATAAGAACAAACAAACAGACATATGCTAAAACAAACAAACAACAAAGACAAACAAGCAATAGAAACAAGCAAACAGACATATACTAAAACAAACAAACAGACAAACAACAAAAACAAACAATAAGAACAAACAAACAGACATATGCTAAAACAAACAAACAACAAAGACAAACAAGCAATAGAAACAAACAAACAGACATATACTAAAAACAAACAAACAGACAAACAACAAAAACCAACAGACAGACAAACAAGCACAACAAACAAAATGCCAAAAGGGGAACCGTGTGACAGATTGCCGTCACGTGAGACCAATAATGCCCGTGTCTGCTCG
>NC_061830.1:1085637-1093137 GCF_019202785.1 Penaeus chinensis
ACTATAATTATTATTATCATTATTGTTGTTACTGTTATCATTGTTATCATTATTACTATCATTATTACTTATAGCATAATTGTTATTATTATTATTATTTTCATTGTCAGCATTATTACCACTAATGTTATTGCCATTAGTAGGTGTAGTGGCATCATAATCTACTTATTTATTAATCTATTTATTTCATTTACTTCTCTGTTTATTTATTTATATTCATATGTCGTATCCTAACATGGGTCTCGAAAGATTACATGAAAAACGATATTTTATTCATAGTGGCTTTGCTCTTCGAGAGAAATACGTTGAGTTGGAAATTCAGTGATTAAGAAAGGCAAACTAAATGGCAACATGAAATGCGAGAAAGTTATATATATAAAGAAAAGAAGAAGAAGAAGAGGAAACATATACATATATATGTGTTTGTGTGTGTGTGTGTGTATGTGTGTGTGTGTGTGTGTGTGTGTGTATGTGTGTGTGTGTGTATGTGTGTGTGTGTTTGTGTGTGTGTATGTGTATGTGTTTGTTTATGTGTATGTGTTTGTGTGTGTGTATATATGTATGTGCGTGTGTGTACGTGTTTAATGTGTGTGTGTGTGTATGTGTGTGTGTGTGAGACAGACAGCCAGATAAAATAGATAAGAGAAAACGACAGTAACATAATCCTGGGAGACGAACAAAAAGCTCTCAGTTTAACTCGAACACGTAGCAGACATGTTATAGAAGCCCCATGAGAAAATAAGCCGTAGAAATGATAAAACCACATCCGTTATCAGGACAATAGTTTTCTCCCATGATAAAAAAACACAGTAAAACAGGAACAAAACCGATAAGCAAAACATGTTACTAACGTGTTACTTCATATCACGTACTGTATTTAAAGGACAGAATCCTCAGTCCGTTTGGATGCGTCAATAGCGTCTTCAGCGAAAGGGGGCGCTCTCTATAATTGCTCAGAGGAGCGTTAATTAAGAGCCTAATTACATTCCATCAAAGGGGTTGTTCGCTGATTATTTAGTGATGAGGAACAGAGTCACGTAATCCGGAAAGCTATATTGTATTAGTAAGAATGTCTTTAGCTTGAAGCTTATCATTATTGGAAGACGGTTAATGATGTGTTTGTTGAAGTATAATGAGAGGGGTAATAATGTCACGACGTCGAAGACTTTGAGTGCACGCACACACATACATACACACACGCACACACACACGCACACACACACACACACACACAAACACACACACACACACATACACACACACACACGCACGCACGCACGCACGCACGCACGCACGCACACACGCATGCACGCACACACACACAAACACACACGCACACACACACACAGATGGACAGATAGAAACATAGAGAGATAGGTAGATATAAAGATAGATATGCGTGTTTGTGTGTGCATGCATTTAGTAGACTGACAGGCAGACAGACAGATAGATAGGTAGATAAACAGATAGATAGATATATATACGTATGTGTGTGCGCATTCTGTAGATTGGCAGAGAGATAGATAGTTAGATAGACAGATTGATAGATAGATAGCTATGCGTGTGTGCGTACACATTTTGTAGAATGACAGATAATTATGCGTGTGTGTGTACGCATTCTGTGGAGTGATAGATAGATAGATAGAAATGCGTGTGTCTACATATTTTGACAGACAGACAAACCGACAGATATATAGGTAGATATATAAATATATATATGTTTTTATGTATGCATGTTGCAGATTGACAGACAGATGTATACATTATAAATCCATACACGCACATACGTGCCAAAGCTGAAATGAAACAGTAACAAAGCATGTGATTATTGCCTATGCTGTTAATTAAACTGGTAGACACGCTGTATCGAAATTATACATATTAAAATTATCGCTGAATAAAACGCTAGTAATCATATTGGGAATATTGAAGCACAATGCTTATGTACTACACGAACGTTTGGGCAATAATATGCATGCAAATCATATAAGCTTCATAAAAAATTTGTATACAAAGCATGGTATTGTAATACTCTAATACACGATAGTTTATTCGCACAACACACAGCTGTATCTTATACGACGGACGGTAATAATTCTGCAACAGTGCAATTACATTATACCGGATGAGTATTTTTGCAATAGAGTTAATGATAAAAAGAAATAGAAAAATGTTGAAAATTTGCATCAGCGGAAGCAGCAGCGCCGGAGTGACAGTGCCCCGAGGTGAGATACATATATCAGAGTTTTGTGGGAGACACGGAATCGTTGCTATTCGCACAACTTTTCCGAAATGTCCCGGGAAAATGCGCGCGTGTGCAAACAGGGTCGAGGATGAGAAAAGGGGGCGGGACTTAATGTGAAGCGCTATCTCTTTCTCTCCAACTGCCGATGTATGTCTGTTTGCATGCCGTCTATCTGTCTATTGTCTGTCTGTCTGTTTATCTCTCCTTTCCTCTTTCTTTTTCTCTTTCTCTAACTCTCCCTCTCTCTCTGTCTCTCTCTCTCTCTCTCTCTCTCTCTCTCTCTCTGTCTTTCTCTCAATCGGAAATAGAGGAAAACAAATAAGATATGAAATTAGATAAAAACTAAAAATAAAGAAATAAGGAAAAGCAGAAGAAAGATAAAAGAAAACGAAAACAAGGCAAAAAAGAAGAAGAAGAAAAAAAGACCCCACGTGTCTTCCCGCAAAAGCAAATTACAATCTCTCCTTCGCCTGAATTCGCTCCTTCCGCCATCTATTCAAAGTCGAGGGGGATTTCAGCGTGCGGGCCTATGACTTTGTTTTGTATGCGTGTGTGTGTGAAAGTGCGTGCGTGGTCATGGGAGTGTTGGGGCACGTTGTGTCTGTATACGTGTGCGTGTGTAAGTCTGCGTAGTGTGTGTGTGTATGTGTGTGTGAGAAAGAGAGAGAGAGAGAGGGGGGGGGGGGGGGTGCGCGTGTTGAAGTGAGAGTTTGAGGATGTGTGTGGTTGCTTGTATGTTTGTGTGCATGTTTGGGTGTTGTCGTGTGTGTGTGTATGTGTGTATGTGTGTGCGTGGATTTTGCTGTGTGCGTTTGTTTATTCATTGCATATGTGCCATAGAGAGTGTGTGTATGCGTTTGTGTCTGTATTTTATGTGTATATGTTTATATGCGTGTGTCTGCCTTTGTACGCTTATGTGTGTACATGTATATTTTTTATATCTGTGTGAGCGAATGCGCTAAGTATATGCATCTACGTGTGTGAGAGCATCTTAGACGCAAATACCCATGCACGTGTAAGCACCTGATTGCCTGTACGTGCGTGCTCTTCGGAGACATTTTTATTCTTGTTCCCCGAAAGGCGCTCGTGTTCCCAAAAAGCGAGAGGCGAAAGGAAGACCTGCCTGCGGCGGCGGGGCCCTCAATCAACCTGGGTAAACTGCGGCTGCGGAAAAATGCAAACCTTCCCTGACTGAGTAAAGGGCCGATGGAGAGGATGCCCTTCATGCACGCTCGCCTTTTGCCTCTGTCTGTCTCTCTCTCGCTCCTTCGTTCGCTCCATTTCTCTTTCTCCTTTACTCTCCTTTCCTTTTCCTTTATCGCTTTCTTTCTGTATCTATCAATCAATCTATCTATATATATGTGTATACATAAATACATACATACATACATACATACATACATACATACATACATACATGCAGCAGTTCAGATGGACTAAGGAAATCCCAATTCAAAATACTTTGATATATCAATTAGAAAAACAATTCCTTGTGAATAACATTCTGAGAAACTGCTCGGAACGAACAAAATTGATTAGAAATTGCGTACATGTATAAGCACACACACACACACACACACACACACACACACACACACACACACACACACACACACACACACACACACACACACACACACATATATACATATATATATATATATATATATATATATATATATATATATATATATATGTATATATATATATATATATATATATATATATATATATATATATATATATATATATATATGTGTATATATATTTTTTTTTCAACAGTCATTCTTTCCACTGCATGACATAGGCTTCTCTCACTATTGAGAGGTTATATGGCAGTGTCACCCTCCCCTGATTGGATTCCCTTCCTAATCAACCGCGGTTCAGCGCACTAACACTTGTGCCACGGCGGTGACTTCTCCTACGACAGCTGCTTCTGACTTCTCAAGGCGATATGTCGTTTTCTCGGGCTCGAGCCAGCAGTCAGAGCGCAAGCATTTTTACGACCGCCGCGACGGGGAATTGAACTCGGGACCACGAGGGTCGGAGTCCAGTGCTCTAACCACTAGACTATCGCGGCAGTCATATATATGTGTATATATATATATATATATATATATATATATATATATATATATATATATATAAATGTGAGTGTGTGTGTGTGTGTGTGTGTGTTTCTAATTAATTTTGTTAGTTCCGAGCAATTTCTCAGAATGTTGCTATTCACAAGGAATCGTTTCTCTAATTCATATATCAAAGTATTTTGGATTGGGATTTCCTCGGTCCATCTGAACTGCTGCCTAAAATATCCGGTTACGTCGCTTTCGACAAGGTTCGCCCATTACGTAGATATGATGCGGAATATCAAACATATTTATTGTATTTGGCCACCGAAGCGGGGAGGCCAGAGCACGCGAGGAACCAATCAAAATGTAGATCCAAATCTCACCCGTACCTAAAGCGATAAACAAGTCTACGGAACCTGTACGCCCGATTTAACTATCTCCTCCGCTCGTATGTGAGAAAAGGGTATGGGACCATTACGCGAATATGTGTGGCCTTAAATTAGGAAAGAAATGCTAAGTTAACGCCAGAAAACGAGCTGTATTGCCGCGTAGTCCGTGGCTGGTGTCGAGGGAATACAGGTGTCTCCGGGGTATACGTGCCGTAAAATTGTTTGGTGCGTTTGATTTGCCACTATTGTCGCTATTGATTCGTAAAGTTTGTGGAAGCCATTCTGCTATGTTCGCTCTACAAATATACATTGAAATGTCCCCTACTTTACGATGTATACGTTCACATATCATCCGTATAAAAAAAGAGATAATGCGAGGTGTTTCCCGGCTGTATTTATTTGTTGTTGAGATAGCAGAAGTAAAATTCGGCCATGTGTGCAAAATAGATAGGCATCAATACGTGTGTTTGGCTTGTGAAACTGTGTGCGTGATTGCAAGAGTCAGAGAATTCTCTCTCTCTTTCGGTCTGTTATATTGTTCTTTCTCTTTTCTCTATCTCTCTCGCTCCTTTTTATTTCATTTCTGTCTGTCTCTATCATTTTCTCACTCTTCCTCTCTCCCTACCCCGCTCTTTCTCCCTTCCCCCTATCCCTCTCTCTCCCCCGCTCCATCCTGTGCTAATCCCTCCTCCCTCCCTCCCTCCTTCCCTCCCTCTCTCTCTCTCTCTCTACACACACACACACACACACACACACACACACACACACACACACACACACACATATATATATATATATATATATATATATATATATATATATATATTTATCTATATATCTAACTCTATCTCTCTTTACCTCCTCTCCTTTCCTTTCTCTCTTCTTCCCTCTCTCTCTCCCTTCCTCCCTCTCTCTCTACCCTCCTCTCTCTCTCCCTTCTTCCCCCCCTTATCTCTATTCCTATTGACCTCTGAAAACACCGATGACAAACGACACAGTAGTCTGGCACTCTGATAATTCATTATTTAACTTGAATTTCCATCCGTCGACCAAATAGCTAAAAAGGAAAGGCGAGCTAGTCAAAGAGAAACAAACATTTGGCAATATCTGTGATCCTTTTTTCCCCCCTGTCCCATTGTCAACAGAATAACCCGCGTTGACTCCCCGCCCTGTGTCCATATTGGAGAACCCGGTCGACTGACTTGAAATTTCATCTGTATTTCTAAGCTCGTCTGTAGTTGGATCCGGTTAAACAGTGTAATGTTTTCCTATATGTAGTGTTATTGCTAAACTCACTGGCTCTTTGCAATCGTGGATGTTTGCTAGTCGGGGGGAACTTCTGGAGAGCAAATATTGTCAGTTGTAGGAAAAAGGAGGTAAGTTTGTACAATCATGGGCCTACAGATGCATTTGTAATTGTGTTTGGACATGTACACATATATTCACGGACACATACATATGCACACCCACACCCACACGCACGCACGCACAAAAAAACAAAAAACAAAAAAAAACATACACATACATACACACTCATTCACTTTCTGCGTGTGCATGCGTGTGAGAATAATCAAACAGTGGAGCATAATTAACAGACACAAAAAAACTTATCTTTGTTCTAACCTCTTATCTACCAGCTATTACTTAATTAAACGTCTGCCGCTCCTTAATTATGCAAAGTGCATGTCAGGTTTGCATGACGTTCTCTAAACCTCCTTTTCTCTGAGACAGTTTGATCCTTCTTTGTAAAGCAATCTGATTATCTTTCACTTCCTCGGTCTGTCTGCTTGATTTCTCTGTCTGCTTGTGCCTTTTTCGCCTGTCTGTTTGTCTGTCAGTCTGTGCTTCTGCTTCTGCCTTTTCGTATTTGTCTGGCTGTCTATATGTCGGTTTGTAATTTTCGTATGTCCGTTTGTCTGTCTGTCGGTTTGCCTTTTCTTCTGCGTATTTGGCATGACTGTCTGTCTGTTTGATATACTTTTCTTAGCCTGCATGTTCGGGTGTCTGTCTGTGTGTCTAGTTCTCAATTTGTTTGTCTAACCATTTTATATCTGTTTTCTTGTTTGTCTAACTTGTTTGTTTGTCAAGTTGGCTATTTGCTTGTTCATCAATATGCCTACTTGCCTATTTATCAATTTGCTTGTTCGTCTGTTAGCCAATTTGCCCGTTTGTCTATTTGCATTTCCATTTTGTCTGTTTTCCTGTCTGTTTATCTGTCAGTAGACCCATTAAGATATCGACCCCTTTGTGTCTTTCATCTGTTTGATCCTCTATTTCTCTATTTGCAGTCAGTGTGTCTGCTTACTTATATTAGTTTGTTTGCCGGTCATTCACCCTTTCTGTCTATTGATTATCTGTCTTATCGGTTGCCTATCTGTCTAATCATATCATTTATCTTATCTATTTAACTTGTCTATCTAACTGTCAGCGATATAGCCATCAGTATATGAGCTACATTGCCATTATCTCAATCAATGTTCTACGTCTGTTCTCCTCGTTCAGCGTTCCATAGTTACTTTGAATAATTTAGCTCTTTTAGTGCACATTTTTGTGCGTGGAAAGGAAGCACTATTTTTACAGGGAATAAAGTGGTGTTCTTTGGCCCTGTCTTCCTTCTCACTAAGATGGCCATTCATGTCCTAGTGGCATGCTGGTTTTGAGATTATCATCCTTACCGGATTATATGCCTTTTCTCTTGTTTTTTTTTTTTTATTCTTTGCCAGACTCCATGCCCTATCGGTACGTTGGTTTTGGCCAAACTGTACTTCACTTCCATATGGTCTAGTGAACCCAAAAA
>NC_061830.1:1098137-1100637 GCF_019202785.1 Penaeus chinensis
GATAATGATAATGATAGTGATAAGAACAATAATTACAGTAAGAATTGTAACAATAATGATAGTAATAACAATAATAATAGTAGTATTAATAATAATGATAATAATAATGATAATAAAAATGATGATGATAATAATAATAATAATGATAATGATAATAAAAACAGAATAATAATGATAATAATCATAATAATAATGATAACAACAATGATGATGATGATAATAATGATAATAGTAATAATAATAATGATAATAAAAATAATAGTTATATTAATAATAACAATAATAATAATAATACTAATAATTATAACAATAATACTAGCAATAATAACTATTAGGATTACAGAATAATAATAATGAAGACAAAAAACAGCAGCAATACCCAGCGAGACCCACGGGATCCTCCGGGACAAAGAAACATTAAGAGGTACTTTTCCCCCTCCTCCTATTTCCCGCATCCTCTCTCTCCTTCTCTCTCCCTCTCCTTCCGCCACCTCCTCTCTCTTCCGTAACTTACACCGTCCTTCACACTTGGAACCCTGCGCCTGTCCCCTCCCTCTCCTCTCCCTCTCCCCTCCTCTTCCTCTTCCTGTTCCTTTTCTCTCTCCTTTTCATCTTCCTTTTCTCTTTCCTCTTCTTTTTCTTCTTCATCTTCCTTCTCTCTTTCCTCTTTTTTCCCTCTTCATCTTCCTTCTCTCTTTCCTCTTCTTTTTCCTTTTCATCTTCCTTCTGTCTTTCCTCTTCTTTTTCCTCTTCATCTTCCTTCTCTCTTTCCTCTTCTTTTTCCTCATCTTCCTTCTCTCTTTCCTCTTCTTTTTCCTCTTCATCTTCCTTCTCTCTTTCCTCTTCTTTTTCCTCTTCATCTTCTCTTTCCTCTTTCTCTTCCTCTTCACTTTCTTCTTCCTCTTCTATCTGCTTCACTTCATTATCCCCTTCCTTCTGTCCCCAATCCTTCTTTTCTCTCTGTTCCCCTTTTCCCTTCCATCTTCCCTTACCCCTATTCCTCTTTTAGTACCCTTCGTTTTTTGCCTTTTCTCTACATTTTCTCCTTAACAATGCGGATAATGATGACGATGATCACACAGTACGAATTAAAATATGATAATGATAATAATGATAATAACAAAACTGAAATGACGTACGACAATGATAACAGCAACAGTAATATCATCAACAACAAAAAAAAACAAAAAAAACGTGCATATGTCTGTGCATAATATTTATAATTTCTCTTCCCATCCTTGCAGAGTCTATATACTATATAATCGTCCAAAGTTTACGACACAATCATCTGCAGAGAAACGGCGCCTTCCTCAGCCCATCGCTGGTTGTGCAGGTCTGCTGGCGATGCTGTAAAGGCAACCTGAAGTCCGCACTTTGGCTGCCAAGACCTGCACAAAACTGTATCTAAAAAGTAGAAGGAATAGTGTGAGAGAGAGAGGAGAGAAGGAGGGGTGGAACGAGGGAGATATTGAGTGTGAGAGAGCGAGAAAGAGAAAGAGAGAGAGAGAGATTTGAAAATATATATTATTGCTCTTGTTATTATCATTATTCCTATTATTATTATTATTATTGTTATTATTATCATCTTTGTTATTGCTATCATTATTTTTATAATTATCATTATTATCATTATCATTGTTATTATCGTTGATATTAGTATCTTGTTATTGCTGTTATAATTGTTATTATTATTATAATTATTATTATTATTTTTATTATTATTATTATTATTGTTAACATTATTATCATTATCATTATATTACCATTATCATTATTATCATTTTCTTTGTCACTATCATTATTATTATTATTATTATTGTTATTATTATTGTTGTTGCTGTTGTTGTTGCTGCTGTTGTTATCAATATCATTAGTATTTTGTTCATTATCATTATCAGTATTAATATTTTCATTATTACTATTATCCTCATTTTCATTTTTTATCATTATTATACTTATAATCATTATTGTCATTTTCATCATTTTGCGTGTACTTCTTTATATCTTATAAATACACATTGTTTTTCTTAGTCCTAACGTCATCTGGTGTTACTATTTTGCTGTGTGTATGTGTGTTTGTTTATGCGTGTGTGTTTGTTTGTGTGTGTGTGTTTCATTGTGTGTGTTTCTTTGTGTGTGTATGTGTGTTTGTGCGTGTGTTTGTTTGTGCGTGTGTGTTTGTTTGTGTGTGTGTGTTTGTTTGTTTGTGTGGGTTTCTTTGTGTGTGTGTGTGTTTGTGCGTGTGTGTTTGTTTGTGCGTGTGTTTGTTTGTGTGTGTGTTTGTTTTTGTGTGTGTGTTTGTGCGTGTGTTTGTTTGTGCGTGTGTGTTTGTTTGTGTGTGTGTGTTTGTTTGTGTGTGTGTGTATTTGTGCCTGTGTGTTTGTTTGTGCGTGTGTGTTTGTTTGTGCGTGTGTATTTGTGCGTGTGTTTGTTTGTTTGTTTGTGTGTGTTTGTTTTTGTGTGTGTATTTGTGTGTTTATTTGTGCGTGTGTTTGTGTGT
>NC_061830.1:1113137-1118137 GCF_019202785.1 Penaeus chinensis
CCATCTTTCTCTCACTCTCTCTATCCCTCCCTCCTTTCCTCCCTTCCCCTTCTCTCTCTCTCTCTCTCTCTCTCTCTCTCTCTCTCTCTCTCTCTCTCTCTCTCTCTCTCTCTCTCTCTCTTTCTCTCTCTCTCTCTCTCCCTCTCTCTCCCTCCCTCCCCCTCTCCCCCTCTCTCTCTCTCTTTCTCTCTCCCTCCCGCCCTTCCCCTTCTCCGTCTCTCTCATTCTCCTATGTAAACACAGCGAAGAAACGCACAAAAAAGGCTAAAGAGAGGCCTATAACGTCACCGAACAGGAAATGGTTCAGCCAGACACTTTATCTTTGTTTCTGAATTCACTATTTACAGTCGCCTCTGTTTACAACGTTTGTTACTGCTGTGTAAACTTTTGCCTTGTATATGTTGTTTATGTAAACGTGTATATATATATGTATGCACGTGCTGTAGCTTCACACACACACACACACACACACACACACACACACACACACACACACTCTCTCTCTCTCTCTCTCTCTCTCTCTCTCTCTCTCTCTCTCTCTCTCTCTCTCCCTCTCTCCCCTTCTCCTTCTCTCCTTTCCCCCATTCCCTTCCTCCCTCCCTCCCTCCCTCTCCCCTCTCTATACCTCAACAACAACAGCAACAACAAAAACATCACAATTAACAAGCCCCGCCCCTTGCACAGCAACAAATCCCCGTTCTCCTTCAACTTTCCACTTCCTGCTTGCAATGAAGTTGAAATTACCTTGAAGTTCGGATTCCGTTTCCATATCCTTCCTCGGTGAAGTTCGAAGGCTTCCTGGCGACTCAGTGGGCGGTCTGCGTTGGAGCGGGATGCGTGGGCGGGCACTTTCTCTACCACGCCCATTCAGGCTCCCAAGGGATCTTCCTCACGCCCATCCAGCGTTTTCGGAGGAAGAGGAGAGTGGTGGCGGCCCGTTGGTGTCTCCAGCCCATCCTTCCTCTCCTCCTCCTCCTCTCCTTTACTCTCCTCCCTCTCTTCCTCTTTCTTTCATTTTCCTTCTCCATCTCCTCCTCCTCCTTTCTTTTCTTCTCCTTCTCTCTTTCTTTTCCCTTCCTTTTCCTCCTCTCTTTCTACCCTTTCCTTATACCAATCTTCCTCTTTCCTTCCTTTTCCTCCCTCCTCTTCCTCTTTCCTTGTCTTTCCTTCTCTCTCTCTCTCTCTCTCCTACCTTCCCTCTTTTCATCCCTCTCTTCCTTTTTTCCTTCCTATCACTAATTCCTCTCTTCCTTCTCCCTCTCGCTCCCCTCCTTCCCCCTCCCCCTACCGCTGACCATTCCCTCTCCCTCCCCCTTGACTTCGCCTGACCTCCCTCCCCAACCCCCGACCCCATAACCCCTTGACCTCTGCTCCCATGACCCCCTGACCTCCCCATGACCCCCTGACTCCTCCCTGACCTTGCATCCTCTCGCCCTGCCTCGTATTATCAACCCGAGAGTCTTTGACCTTCTTCGCCTGGCCTCCAATAGGGCGCTGTGCCTCATGGTGTGCCTCGGGAGAGCCTGCAGAGGAGAGCTCACATCGGCCACTTTCGCCATCTCATTAGGGGAAATGGAGGCTCGTAATTGATCATTCTCGCCTTGGCTTTAGGGGTGTTGTAGGGTGGAGGTAGGGGGGGGGGAGGGGGGTTATGGGGGGATGGCGAGGGGGGAGAGGTCAGGGTTGAGTGTGGGTGGGAAAAGGAGTGGGAGGGAGAGGAGGGTGTGTTGGTTTGTGGATAGGCTTTGTTTGTTTGTTTGGTTTTATATTGCTGGTTTTGTGTTTGTGTGCATGAGCGTACGTGTGTAGGTATGCGTGTATATTTGTCTATGTGAAATTTAAAGACTATTTTCTTATCTAGGTAAGAACTTATATCAGTTTCTTCCTCAAAAAGAGAACGTTTAATTTATTAGTATTTATGGCGCCTACACTTGCGCTTGTATGTACTATAAAAAAAATTATGACTTATGTGATGATAAATTTCGGCTGAGACAAAATCCGGGGATCTGACAAATTAATTTTGGAAGGGAAAGTTAGACTAATATATCACTAAATAAACTATCATTGTTCAACGTGATATATAAGCGTAATTGATACACAACATGGAAATCAAATTTGATTACTTCGTGTCCTGCTCAGTAAACTCAGAAGCCTTCCTTCTCTCTCTCTCTCTCTCTCTCTCTCTCTCTCTCTCTCTCTCTCTCTATATATATATATATATATATATATATATATATGACTGTTTGAATGTTTATGTATGTATGTATGTATGTATGTATGTATTTCTATATCTATATCTCTATATATTTACCTATCTAACTATCTATCTATTTTCTATCTATTTATCTATCTATCTATCTATCTATCTATTTATCTATCTATCTATCTATCTCTCTATCTATCTATCTATCTATCTATCTATCTATCTATCTATATCAGACAAATCAACCAAAGGCTTATAAGAATCAAACAATTGGCAAAGAAGCACTGAGCATTCTGCCCGCAGAGCCAACTGTCCAGCTCCGAAAATGTGCTGGACAACATGATCCGTGAATTCAGCGGGTGAATGTAAACGCTTTGATATCTGGTTTTGATCTATAGGAATTAAATACAGACGAGATTAATTTATCATTACGCTGGATTAATTAGTAAATAGGATAAATATTTACATCCAGCTCATAAATATTTATATTTAAGTGTAACTGTGTAGCGGTGACTTTAATTTTTAAACATGGTATTGCAAGAGAGAATGGGTGAGTAAGAGAGACAGGAAGAGAGAGATGGAGGGAGGAAGGGAGAGAGAGATAGAGATGGAGAGAGGAAGAGGGAGGGGGGGAAGGAGAGAGAGAGAGAGAAAGAGAGAGAGAGAGAGAGAGAGAGAGAGAGAGAGAGAGAGAGAGAGAGAGAGAGAGAGAGAGAGAGAGAGAGAGACAAAGAAACAAATACAAGAGAGATAGAAAAAAAAAAAAAAAAACTATGCACGCTTTTCCCTCTACATACAGCAGTGAAAACAACAGAACGAAAAAACAACAACAGACAAACAAATAAATTCAGGAACTTTATTTGCGTGACAAACTGGCATTCTTGTTTAACGCGCAGCCCAGGTGGTCATTACAAGAATAAACTCTGGAATAATACAAGGCATAAAACAGATGAAAAAATGGCTGTAGGAGTGGTAATAGCAGGTTATCTCGCTGCCTGGCTTCCTCTTTCTCGTATCTCTCTCTTACTCGCTCATTCGCTCTCGATATTTCTCTCTGTCTGTCTGCCTGCCTGTCTGTCTGTCTGTCTGTCTGTCTGTCTGTCTCTCTCTGTCTTGCTCTCCCTCCCTCCCTCCTTCTCCTTTCTCTCTCTCCCTCTCTCTCTCAGTCTCTCTCTTTCTTTCTCTTTCCCTAATTCCCCCTTCCTCTCTCTGTCTGTCCCCCCCTCTCTCTCTCTCTCTCTGTCTCTCTCTCTCTCTCTCTCTCTCTCTCTCTCTCTCTCTCTCTCTCTCTCTCTCTCTCTCTCTCTCTCTCTCTCTCTTTCTTGCTCTCTCTCTCTCTCTCTCTCTCTCTCTCTCTCTCTCTCTCTCTCTCTCTCTCTCTCTCTCTCTCTCTCTCTCTCTTTCTCTCATTTAAATGTGTGCATTTAATATAACTCTAACTTATGTTCGTACGCGGAATGATGATGACGAAGGGAATGATGAAGTGATACCAACAGGAAAACGTAGTAACTAATTACCAGCGAAGTACAAGCAGTATCACATACAGGGATTCAATACAATCGCGATCAGGAAGTCCAGTTGCACATGATGGCGCTGGAAACTTTGCAACAGTCTCTTGGGGGCGCTTATTACTCAAGATGAAAGCCGATTGATTCCTGAATATATGTTTTAAAGAATATATTAGAGGGTCAAGGAGACGCAGAGGGAGAGAGGGAGGAAATAGGTAGATAGGTGAGAAAATAGATAGATCGACAGATAGATATATAGATAGATAGATAGGTAGACAGAGATAGAGATTGGTATATAGATAGAGAAATATAGAAAGATGGATAGATAGACAGATAGAGGTAGATAGCTAGATATATAGGGATATATAGATAGATAGATAGAGATAGATTGATAGATAGATATCAAAGGAGAAAATTCAAATGTCGATCAGGGTACATGTGCCAAATTGACCGGACGTAGAGGGTCCTTATGTTAAATCTCTCTACTCAAGAATCGCCGAGGTCAGCTCTACGTGAGAGAGAGAGAGAGAGAGAGAGAGAGAGAGAGAGAGAGAGAGAGAGAGAGAGAGAGAGGGAGAGAGAGAGAGAGAGAGAGAGAGAGAGAGAGAGAGAGAGAGAGAGAGAGAGAGAGAGAGAGAGAGAGAGAGAGAGAGAGGGAGAGAGAGAGAGAGGGAGAGAGAGAGAGACCCACAATAGCTCATGTTGTGCCCTATATGTGAAACAGGTTAAGCAATAATACGTAACACGGAAATGGCTCAGAGGACTGATATAAAACCCATACAAATGGCAAATACAGCAGTGCCAGTGCCAGCAGTATTGATGGCATCTGGAAATACGGGGACATAAAATTACATTTGTCCCGATATTGTATTTCTTTGTAATTCACCACACACAAAACTACCTTTAATAACAAGGGGACATGCGGTTCAAGGGATGCGATTTTCGATGCAGGATGTTCAAAATTGCAATTCACTGCAAACAAAAATGAAAGTGGTAAAGCTATTTTGCCTGTAATCAAATATTTCAGGTACAGCCACATAGGGAAACGGATTTCGAAATAAGGAAATGCAGCTCTCTCTCTTTCTCTTTCAATTTCTCTCTCTTTCTCTTTCATTCTCTCTCTCTTTCTCTTTCATACTCTCTTTCTCTTCCATTCTGTCACTCTCTTTCTCTTTAATTCTCTCTCTCTTCCTCTTTCATTCTATCTCTCTTTCTCTTTCATTCTCTCTCTCTTTCTCTTTCTTTCTATCTCTCTTTCTCTTTCATTCTATCTCTCTTTCTCTTCCATT
>NC_061830.1:1138137-1140637 GCF_019202785.1 Penaeus chinensis
AACAAAGTAAACTGACAATCTATAACAACATAATAGTAGGTCGCGGTGGATAAATAGCCTGTAGTTATTTTGAACTCCGGAAGTGGGACGCCAAGAGACTTGAGGCGACGAAGTATGCGAAGCCTGTACGAGGCAGACCTCACGACGTCTCTAACGTGCTGCGTCGAGGAGAGCTTTTCGCCGATGGTGACGCCAAGCAGCTTGGTGGAACGGACTGCGTCGAGCGGATGAGGATGGAGGCGGGGGAGGTTGGTGGGGAAGTCGAACTGCATCACGACCGACTTCTGGCGGTTGATAGTGACGTGATTTGCGGTGGCCCCATTCTAGTCCCCTGGGGACTCCACATGAATGGCAGGAGGCTGGAAACTTGAGCCTGCACGCGCACGGCTTGTTGCCTGTTGGAGAGAAAGTCTGCCAGCGAGGGGATGAGGCATCACGACCGATGCCCGTGGAAGCTGCTGTTTTTGAACGTGGTGTGGTACACCAGGTCGAAGGCTTTCTTGAAATCTTTGAAGAGCGTAGCTAGACCAGTGACGGAGGATTTGATCTTGTCGAGGTGAGCGTGGAGGAAGTCGAGGAAGCTGACGAGGCAGTGTGTGGTAGAGGAGGAGCGCATGTCGCCGAACTGCCGAGTGTCAATGCTGGGCGCGAGGTCCTGGTAAGCCCAGTCGGCGACAAATCTTTCACACAGCAGGATAGGCAATGGAGTTATGGCGATGGGTCGTAGTTCGCCGAATGAGGCGGGGCTTGGGGCTTTCCCGATGGCGGTGCCAAATGCGGTCTTCCATTGTGATGGGCACTCAGACTGTTGCAGTGAGGCGTTAATTATGGAGGTAAGAGGAGTGGCAAGTTCCACTGCGAAATCCTTGATGAGGCGGATGGGGGCTCTCTTGACGCGGATTTTTTCCAGCTTCTCCAGCACCTGAAACTGGCTGACCGTTGGAGCAAGTGAGCAGTGTACTGAACACGCCTTTCGCTGGCCCACAGGACCTCGCTCTGCCCAGGTCATCCCCCACAGGTCTTCGGACACAGACACGCACGGCTTTGGACATCACCATGACCTCAGTTCGCCAGTTCGGATGACGTCCCCGAACCGCTGCAGTAGCGGTCTGATTGCACAAACCGCTCGTTACCTCAGGCGGCATAGGCTCACGAACGGCCTATGTTCCCGCCGCCAGGTCACCGAGGTAATCCCGGAAAGCTGGCAGGACCGCGAGGCAGACGCTACCTTGCCGCTGTCGGTGACACAGGTCGATGGGGACTTCTTTTGAGATACTGCTACAGCAGCGTCTCAAGTCATGTATTCCCAGTGCTAAGTGTCGTATTCCGTGAGCCCTGATAAAAGCGAGCGGTAGCCGACGGTGTTGAAAAATTTAAGTTTTAGTAATTATATAACAAACCTTCAGCGAGTGTCGTGTTCGTTCACATAATATACATTAGTGTAGTGTAATCTTTCGTTCGTATTCGTATTCGTTTATACTTGTATTCGTCTGTACGTTTTTGTCAGCGTATTGATTGTCTGTATTTATTTATGTATTTGTCTGTGCATGTATGTTCGTAATTCGTCTGCATGTATTTGTTTAGCTGTTTGTAATGTTTTGATTAATATGTCGCAAGTATACATAATATACCTATATACCTATCAAACAATAAATCTTTGATTTTCTCTTTACAATATAAAATATTTATTAACTATCACCACTAAAATATTGCTAAGAGAAACATAAAACATGAAAACAATGAACTATGAATGAACCAGGAGCAGATATGCAAATTTCCAATCAATAAATACTGAACTAAGCCTCCACCTCGGTCAAATCTCCACTAGTAAAATCCATACAAAGTCTGAGGGTCGGGACCCCTAGTCCCGGCTACCAAAGATTTTGTTTGTTCGCTTAGATGTGATGTCAGAAGTGCTACAGCGGGCCGGGTGGGGTGGGGTGGGGTTGGGGGGGAGTTAGCTGCTGGCAAATCGAGGCGAAGTGGTCATTGAGAGCCTCTGCTGCTTCACTGTGGCTGGGGTTGCTGGTGCATGGGAACGTGAACGGCCGATTTGCAAGGCCGCACAGCTCCCGAACTTCCCCGTGCCATTGGCTGGGATGCAGGTGTAGTTTGTCGTGGTGGAAGGTCTTCTTGGCTGTTTTTATTTATCTGATGACTGTTGCGGAGTGACTTATAGGAGGTGATGTTGTGCGAGTGGAATGAATGAGGCGTTTGATGCGGCCCGTGATCCAACGCAGAGTGTGCGCTAAATGTCTTTTCCAGAAAGAAGTGGTGGGAAGCCGAAATAACAGCCGAGAGGTAGTTGTGCCATTTGTCCTCTACATCAACAGCGGAGGACAGGATAATATGGCAGAGGAGGCTGGTACCAGTCATGCAAATCTACAGGGATCAAATCCAGTGTTTTTTGTTCATCTATAGGGATCAAATCCAGTGTTTTTTGTTCATCTATAGGGATCAAATCCAGTGTTCTTTGTTCATAAGTGGGAAAGTTGACTAC
>NC_061830.1:1145637-1148137 GCF_019202785.1 Penaeus chinensis
ATATATATATATATATATATATATATATATATATTATATATAATATATATAATATGTATGTGTATATATATACATATATATATATATATATATATATATATATATATATATATATTGTAAAGCATTTCGTTCCTTGAAAATCCCCAAATGCCAGTGAATGGCAAATTCTCCCCTTTTGACCGCATTTGCAACGGAAAGTCAACATTGGAAGGTAAACAGCTTTAATTGGATCGAACTGAACTGGGCACGTATCCCCTCCGTGAATTTCGAGGAAAAACCGATAGATATTCCAAAGAAGCTGAGATGAGGCTTGCTAAAATACTCACGGTGTATCATTACCGATTTCCGTTGCTATGTATGTGTGTCTGTATCTGTGTGTTTGTTTGTTTGTTTGTTTGCTTGTTTCATGTTTGTGTGTGGTGTGTGTGTGTGTGTGTGGGGGGGGGGGGGGGTATTTGTATGTGTCAGTACATGTGTGTGTATACGTGCGGTTGTACATGTGTCAATGTGTTTACACGTGTTTGTGCGTGTCTCTGTGTGTAAATATACATATGAACCAATATATATTTACTTTCTAAAATGCGAATACTTCGAACTTCCTCCCCTCATGCATAAACACCTCTTTATTCCCACAAATACTCTTTAAATATTCTCTTTAGCAACAAATATATAGTTAAGAGCCGTCCATCTTTGACTCAAACATTATCAGATCTCAAGAGGCATTTGAGAAAGCGTTTTCAACTTCCGCGGAAGTTTGAAGAGGAATCAAACTTCAAAGGAGAAAGACTGGCTTCCCAAGAGGCCGTTAATTAGTCCACTCTTTAGTCCACTTTTGGCTAAATACTACATAGAGTGCCAATTAAGTTATGCTGAGATTGAAGTGAGTTCGTTTAGGGTTTTCATTTCAAGAACAAAGTTGTTGTTTTTTTGTTATTAACTCATTTATTTTATCAATTCATTCTTCTTTTTTTTTTTTGGGGGGGGGGGGGTTGATCCTTACAACTTGGGAATATAACTTTTGGAAATATGCTTTTGTTTGTGAAGTGCGGGGAATATTGGTTTGGGAAGTGTACGAAATAAATTATCAATAGTTTTTGCAGATAATATATATATATATATATATATATATATATATATATATACATTCATATATATGTGTGTGTGTGTGTGAAGGAGTAAGGAAGAAAAAACAAAAAACAAATGTAATTAAAAGTCATTTACAAAGTACCCCAAGAGGAGCTCTCTTACACACATCTTCACAACTTCATAAACACATGTAATTACACAAAATGATTGTTAATTAAACGTAAGTGCTTTACTCAAGACAAATGCATTTTATACAACATATTTTCATTCAAGAACACTTGACATTTCAGTTCCAAATATAGATATTAGTATTTGAACAGGAGTATATACCAACATATTAAAACATACATGAATACCAAACATACGAACACACACACAAACAACACACACACACAAACTCACACACACACACACACACACACACACACACATACACACACGCACACACACACACATATATATATATATATATATATATATATATATATATATGCATATATATATATATATATATATATATATATATATATATATATACACATATATATGCATATATATATATATATATATATATATATATATATATATATATATACATATATATATATATATTTGAATATATATATATATATATACATATATATATATATATATATATATATATATATATATATATATATATATATATATATATACATATACATATATACACATACGTACATATACATACCTGAATGTGTGTGTGTGTGTGTGGGGAGAGAGAAAGAAATATAGGAGTTAGATCAATTACATATGAAAGTGCATCCCAGTATACCTGTGTTCGTCTGCGTGTGTCCGTGCGTGCGTGCGTGTATGCGTGTGTTTTACAATTAATAAAGTCACAACATTTCCGCTGTCAGTTGCAGGTCGACAGGCCATTATGACTGGCTGGTTAGCTTTCTAATTTGCATTTCGTTTCTGCTCTGCTCTATGGGATACGACACTAACAGGTATGTTTTGAAAATCTGTTGTAATTATCATTTTTTCCCTCCGTCCCAGCGAGCTATTAACAGTCTACATAATTTTCCACAGCGGGGGAAAAGGCTTCTATTATTTCCGATTTTTGATTTAAGAATTTTTACTGGGCTTCATGAAATCGAAAAAAATATATATAATATGGAATTTAAATAAAGGCGAAGGTTAATAGCAATACATCATTCGTTTTTTCTTTCATAAAAATGTAGATAAAATAAACAAATAAAACAAAATGAGAATGACAACCGAGAAACGAAAAGAAAGGAGAAAGGAAGAGAGAAGAAAAGAACATAAAACAAATGAAAAATAACAAAACAAAAACAAAAAAAACTGCGCATGGCAACCTTTGTCAGCGACGACATATTTTATAATAAAAGAATATAACAATATAAAATATTAT
>NC_061830.1:1261013-1266013 GCF_019202785.1 Penaeus chinensis
TTCACTATCTCTCCCCGTCATTCCCTCTCTTTACCGTTTCCCTCAATGTCTTTCTCCCCCCTTCCTTCATCCTCCCATCCTCACCCAATTTCACCCTCCTCCCCTTCACCCAGTTTCTCCCTCCGCCTCCCACCCTTCCCTCCTCCTTCCCTCATCTTCCTCCCTTTCCCTTCCTCCCTTCCCTCCACCCCTTCCCCTCCCTCTCTCCTCCCAGCGCCTCCTCCCCCCCCCCCCCCCTCCACTGACAGAGGGTCTTCCACGAGCTGTATTTATAGTCCGGAGGAACCGTTAGGGAGACAGCTGACTTATTTCGGCTTCTGCCGCGAAATATAATACTAATAATTCACAAGCACCTTTTTCTCTCTCTTCCTGTTTTCCTTTCTTTCGTTTACTCTGCCTTCCGTTTGTTCTTCCTTACTTTCTTTCTTTCTTACTTTCTTCTTAAAGAGAAGGAGAGAGAGAGAAAGATACAGATATATAGTCATTGATAGATGGATAGATAGACATACAGAGAAACACAGATAAATAGATAGGTAAACATACAGACAAAAAGATAAATACAGAAGAGAGAGAGATAGACACACACAAAGACAAACAGATAGATAGACACAGAGAAGAGGGAGATAGACACACACACAGACAAACAGCTAACCACACAAACAAACACCAACCTCTTACCACACGAGACCGGAATACGCAGGGAAAATGAAACAAGCAACTCTCCTCTTTGGCGCAACAGAAGGAAAAACAGCCGAGGTGTTTTCGAAGGGCAGCTACCGCCATTAGTGAAAGTCTGACGCGAAATTGACACAGAGAACACGAGAGAAAATATATCTGATAGAATTTTCCACGTGATGACGGTGACTGTGAGCGCCGAAAGTGTGTCTGTCCCTTTAATGCTCTTTCTTTCTGTTTTTGTTTTCTTTCTGCTTTTGTTTTTGGTGTGTGTCTATTTGTTTGTTTGTTTGTTTGTTCGACTGATTTACCGATCTTTATTTTTTTTTATATTGTTTCTTTCTTTCATTCTTTCTTTTATTTGTCCTTTTTTCTTTGTCTTCCTCCTTTTTCTTCTTTGTTTTTCTCTCTTTATATATTCAAACATACGCACATACACCCACCCATCCCCCCATTCACTCCCCGTCCCCCATTCACCCCCATCCCCCCATGTACCCACCAATCCCCATTCATTCCCCATCCCCCATTCACCCCCATCCACCCACCCATCCCCCATCCACCCATTCACTCCCCATCCCCCATCCACCCACCCATCCCCCCATTCACTCCCCATTCACCCACCCATCCCCCCATTCACCCAACCCATTCACCCCCCATTCACCCCATCCCCCATTCACCCCCCATCCACCCACCCATCCCCCCATTCACCCCATCCACCCCCCCACCCAGAAACAGAAAAAGATCGAGACCTCACCTGCTCCTCCCGACGCCCACGTGTGGTTCCCGATGAATGTTCTGGTGTTTCCTTGCTCTCGGAGACGGAGCGAAGGGTGTTGGGGGGGGGGGGGGGGGGGGGGGTGCGTGTGCGTGTGTGAGTGTGTGTGTGTGTGTCTGTGTGTGTCTGTGTGTGTGTGTGTGTTTGTGTGTGTAGGTGTGTGTGGGTGTGTGTCTGTGTGTGTGTGTGTGTGTGTGTGCGTGCGTGTGTGTGTTTGTGTGTGTGTGTGTGTGTGTGTGTGTGTGTGTGTGTGTGTGTGCGTGCGTGTGTGTGTGCGCGCGTGTGTGTGTGTGAGTGTGTGTGTGTGTGTGTGTGTGTGTGTGTGTGTGTGTGTGTGTGTGTGTGTGTGCGTGCGTGCGTGTGTGTGTGCGCGTGTGTGTGTGTGTGTGTGTGTGTGTGTGTGTGTGTGTGTGTGTGTGTGTGTGTGTGTGTGTGTGTGTTTGTGTGTGTATTTCTCCCTCTGATTGTGTTTCTTGTGTTTTGTTTCTGTTTGTTTGCTTGTTTTTACTGTGCTTAGAGGTGCTGCTTTTGTTATATTCTTTTTATAAATTAGAGTAATTACCTAGTTAACATTCCCATGCTAAAAGATGTTCGTATGTAATTACACACTTTATAAGAATATCTATCTGTCATTTTTTATTTTTGTAAATTTCAATTCATTATCAATTACTGCGCTGTTACCATTATCAACATCATCATCATCATTAATGCTAGTATTAAATACACAGCCATTATCATTTTAAACTCTACATTATAATGGAAATAACATCGCTAAAAGATTACCCGATATTACATAAAAGTTCGTGTTACATAATTATGCAAATGCTCATGTGGTATGCAGCACAACGACCCGACAGGACCGTGAAGCACGCGGGCCACGGGATGATACGGGAAATATACCACAGTACGCTTTAATATATTATAATGATAAAATAACAGGACTAAAAAGAAGTCAGATTTTTTATTTATTATCATGTTTATTACTTCTGTGTCTTGAGAGATTCCTAAGATGATAGATAGTATATTAAGGTTAGATAATAGACAGTGGGTTTATTCCTGGTATTCAGTTTAAGGAAAGGTAGGAGAAACATAGTATGATATCATGGATTTAATAAAATGATAATAATAATGATATTATTAATGACAATAAGAATAATAACGATAATAAACGAAAAAAATACGTTAACCTTTATCACAATCATTATATATTTTAGATTATGACCTCGTATTCGGTATCACCAACATTCAGATAATATTTTCAGAATCGTAAAGAAATGACATGACGCGGTAGATTAATACGGCCACCGGCTCCTGACACACTGCTGGCCCGATATACAAGGCGGTTTGCGTTACAGTATTTCTGCAGAATATATTGTCCCTCGTGAGAGTACCGTTTGCCTCTCGTGAAATGAGAATCGCCTGCTGTCCTTCCCTTCCTGTGATGTAGTCGTGTGTCTGTGTCTATATATATATATATATATATATATATATATATATATATATATATATATATATATATGTATATATATATATATATATATATATATATATATATATATATATATATATATATATATATATATATATACTACCCTTGGTAGTTGAGGTCACTCCAGTCGATGAGCGTATCATGGTATTGAGACTGAAGCTTTCATTTGGCTTCATGTCTCTTGTTGCTGTATACGCTCCTACGGATGTATATAAACTTGAGGTGAAAGAGATGTTTTACGCCAAACTTGCATCTGTGGCAGACAGATGTCCTCGGCGAGATATTCGTATTGTGCTGGGCGACTTCAATGCGGTATCCGGCTGTGATCGAGCTGGCTACGAGATGTCTGTCGGTCCTCATGGCTCAGGAGCTGATGCTGGCAGTGAGAATAGCCTCCTTTTCCGTGACTTTGCTAGGTCCCAGAAATTGAGGATTTCTGGCTCCTGGTATCAGCGTTCTGTCCCGCATCGCTGGACTTGGTACAGCGATACAGGAAGAGTGGCCAAGGAGATCGACCACATCCTCGTTAGCACTCGATGGAGGATCCTCCAGAACTGCAGGGTATATCGAAGCGCTGAGTTCTGTGGAACTGACCATAGAATAGTGGTGGCTACTCTCCGGGTCCACTTCAGAACCCCCTGTCGCCCAAATGAACACCCTAGGGTGTTTAATTTGGACAGATTGAGGGAGGACGAGTGTACCCGGGGGTTTGCCGAGGCTATCTCTGGTCGTCTCACAGCACTCGAGGGCCAGACAGACCCTGTTCTTATGTGGGATACCTTCAAGCGTGAAACGCTTGATGCAGCTCAGGAATCCATTGGTGAACGCCCAAGAACAAGACAGAATTCCATCTCGCAGGAGACGCTGGAAGCCACAGATGCTTGTCGTGCGGCTCGACTGTCAAGGGATCGCACTTTGCACCGCTCTCTGGTGCGCAGGACTAGGTCACTTTTGAGAAGGGATAAGGAACAGGTTATCAGTAGTCTTGCAGAGAAGGTCGAAAGCCATTTCCTTGTAAATGACCTTCGTCCTGCCTACCAAGCTCTGAGAAAGCTGAACTCCAAGTCCCCCTCACAGACGACTGCAGTCCGCTCAGCAAGTGGCCAGATAATCTCAGATCCTGATGGGGTGCGTGTGCGTTGGGCTGAGTATTTTGAGCAGTTGTATAAGGTTGATCCACCAACAGTTAACATGGATGCGGGTAATGTTGAGACTCCTCTGCCAGATCCACCCATCAGCGAGGATCCACCCTCCCTGACCGAAATCAGGGGGGCGATCTCCAAGCTGAAGAGTGGTAAAGCAGCAGGTGTCTGTGGCATCCCAGCCGAATTGTTAAAGGCTGGTGGAGAACCTATGGCAAGGGGCTTGCATGCAGTCCTGTCTGCCATCTGGCAGACTGGTACCTTTCCCCCTGACCTGCTGAGGGGTGTGGTCATCCCTCTCTGGAAGGGGAAAGGGGATCGGTGGGACTGCAGCAATCACCGAGGCATTACACTACTCAGTGTACCAGTCAAGGTACTCGCACACATCTTACTGAGACGTATCAGGGACCACCTGTTGAGGCACCAAAGACCGGAGCAATCTGGTTTCACTCCTGGTAAGTCCACAATAGACCGCATCCTGGCGCTTCGAATCATTATAGAGCGCCGTCGTGAGTTCGGACGTGGGCTGCTCGCAGCCTACATCGATCTCAAGAAGGCGTTTGACACGGTGCATCGCGAATCTCTCTGGGAGATCCTGAGACTAAGAGGAATTCCAATAAGGATTATTGGACTAATAGCAAACCTGTATACAGGCACTGAGAGTGCTGTAAAGTGTGGTGGGGGCCTGTCGAGCTTCTTCCCTGTTAGTTCAGGGGTGAGGCAAGGCTGTGTTCTTGCACCAACACTTTTCAACACTTGCATGGATTGGATACTGGGTAGAGCTACTGTCCAAAGTCACTGTGGAGCAACTCTGGGCAATATCAAGGTTACAGACCTTGACTTTGCCGATGATGTTGCCGTACTCTCTGAATATCTGGAAACCCTTGTAGCGGCTCTTGATGCATTTAGCAATGAAGCG
>NC_061830.1:1273513-1276013 GCF_019202785.1 Penaeus chinensis
CTTTCAGTTAACTTTTCTCATTTTTGACGTTTTCTTTCTCTTTCCCTTCTATTGATATTTTTTTTTTTTTTTGGGGGGGGGATCCTTTTCTGTTTTTAATTAATTGCGTGTTTGTTTGTTTATGTTTGTTTCTCTCGTAATATAATTTTCTTGCTTTTTCTTTATATAGCTATCTCAGCTTTTGTTCGTTAATTATTTCTCTCCCATTTTCTGTCTTTAATCTCTTGCCCTCTCTATCTGTATCTCTCTCTCTCTCTCTCTCTCTCTCTCTCTCTCTCTCTCTCTCTCTCTCTCTCTCTCTCTCTCTCTCTCTCTCTCTCTCTCTTTCTCTCTGCCCCTCTCACTTACTCACTCTTTCTCTCTTTATTTCTTTCCCTTCCTCCTTTACCCCTCTTACCTTATCTCTCCCTCTTTCAACCCCTCTTTACCCTTTTCATTTCCCTTCTCCCTTACACCGAAACCCACACGCACTCCTATTCTAAGTAACATATAAATAAGGCCTTTCTTAACCTTGTTTTTTCTCCCAAGCTCTTTACCGATTATCCCTGACCTGCCACCTGATCCCCAGCATTCCGGGTACCACTTGTGCGTTCCGTGTGTTATCAGCTACATAATGATTAATGATTTAGTTTTATTCCATTTGTTACAATGGATATTCTTGGGGTGACATGCTGTCTGTTATATTTTGCTTCTAAATCACCCCCTGTGTGCAAGACATGGCCGGGGTGACCATCCACTGGCAGCGAGGGATTTGAACGCGGGTCTGCAAGATTGCTTGACGAGATCGCAGAGGAAGTCCCCCTTTGGAAACTTCTGTGGAGAGATCGAGGGAAGGCTTATACTTGAGGAAGGGGAGGCTCTTGAAAGATGTCGTGTGTCTAGAATGGATGGGAGCTGGTGTACGTTTATATGTTGTTTGTTTGAGTGTATGTTAGACTGTCTAGCTACCTGTCTCTTTATTTACTATTTTATCTATCTATCTGTCTATACGTACAGATATACAAACAGATACATATGTTCTCTCTTTACATGGAATCTTACGTGTTTTTTGTATTATTATTTTATACTGTCATTACATGCTTCACAATTACACTAACAAAGTACATACAATTATCCTAATAATCCGTAATCACCCTTCATAAGGTCCAATTTGCCATGCACCAGTGAATATTGCCAGGAACTGTTACCGGGAATAACCATGAAACTATGATTATTTTTCTTCACTTCGACTAGTCACGCATTCCCTTTCTTCTTCCTCTTCTTTTCTTTCTTTCTTCTTCTTGCACCCACACTCGAAGACAAGTTTGACTAATAGTCTGATATGTTATACGTGATAATTTGTCCCGTGTATAAGGTTCGTTATTTTGTTTGACAGATGAAATGTGTGTTAGAGCTAGTTTGTGTTTACCCGGGCTTTTAACATTATTTTTCAGCTTTTCTTTTATTATGGGATATTCGAAATATTTGATGCAGTTAAATGAAAAGGCTGTTTAAACTATTTTGGCATGTGTGTGTTGAGAAGCAATTCCTTTCTCAACCAACAACAGCGGTAAGGAAACATTCTTTACAAAGGTAATACAATACAAGACCCGCACAAAAAAAACGAAAAAAAAAACAAATACAGCCTTTATTATTGTTATTCTACTTTCTAAACGTTTACTTTAATTAAATTTAAAAAACGCATTCGATATATAATCATTTATCTCTGCATTTCCAAAAGGCCGTATGTTCTTTCACTTTCACAAGGGCAAATAAGAGAAATGTAAATAAAATAAAAGTGTTCCCGATTATATATATGTATATATATATATATATATATATATATATATATATTTATATATATATATATATATATATATATATATATATTTATATATATATATATATATATATATATATATATATATATATATATATATATATATATATATATATATAAGACATGAATGAATGTAAAGGTATAAACAATTTCTTAGCGGCCAAAAAGCAAATATTTTCTAAATGTTTCATCGCATAATTTCTACATTCCTATAAAAAAACGCAACAATGTTTACGAGATAAAAGCAACACCTAGTACATATACACATGACTTTTTAACACCAGTAACCCAGAACTACGAAGGACGTAATTATTGTAGTTCCCTTAAGTTATACACAAGTGATCCTTATGAACTATACAATAACATAACTCGTTATAAATATAGTTTGGAGAAATGATAGAACGCAAAAGAAAAAGAAAAAATGAAAGAAAGAAAGAAAGACGACACAAGAAAGATAAAAAAGTAAGAAAGACAGAAAATAAAACACGGTGAATGTATCCATGACAGAATTCTACCTTGAAGATTAAGGTCGAATTCACTGCCACCTAGCGGGCTAAGACGAAACTAGGCCGACCACCCGTGTACTTGGAACGTCTCAGTACAGTAATTAATAATAATAACGATAATGATAATGATAATAGTTATGATTATGATAATAATGATAATGATATTAATTAAAAA
>NC_061830.1:1317988-1337988 GCF_019202785.1 Penaeus chinensis
CTTTTAGTCTTAACTGTGTTTCTCTTTCATCTCCTTTCCCCTTCCCTTTCCACCTTCATCTCTTTCTCGCTTTCCTGCCTCTCTTATTCTATATAGCCTTATAATCACATTTCCTCTCCCTCTCTCCATTCCTCTCAGCGCTTCTATCATTGTGATACTTCCGTTGCACTCAGTTCCTTCGTTTATTTACTTAATGTTTGTTGTTATAGCTACTCTTTGAAATCTTGTTCGTTTCCCTCGATAGACTTTGGTGCAGGCCCTCCCCCGCGACGTATGTGCAGTCTATCCCCAACCTCTGTTATTTCCGTCCACATCCCTTTCTGAAAATGCCCATTCATCTTTCCTCCCCTCTCCCTCCTCCCTCCTCCCTCTTCCCTCCTCCCTCCTCCCTCCTCCCTCCTCCCTCCTCCCTCCTCTCCCCTCTCCCTTTCGATGTAAATACCCGCACATTACGTCTTGTATTTCGCTGGCTTGAAGTCTATGATTTCGCCGTAAATAATGAGTCATAAATCTGCCCTCCCGCCCGCTTCATACACAACTGTGCCATTACCATAAATAAGGCACATGACAAAGTGTACCCTAATTCGACAGCTGAGGGACGGAAATCAATCTGCACTTTATCGCTTCGCATGAAAGAGTGATAACATATTTACTGGATGGGGGCGCAGGGTATGCATGTTTTGATTCGATTTTTTTTTTTTTTTTTTTTTTTGGGGGGGGGGTATTTTGGTTGTTTGTTTGTCTGTCTCTTCTGGGGGATATCTGTTCGATTGCCTATTTGATGGTTTGTTAATCTCTCAATCTTTTCCTTTTTTCCCCTCCCCTATCTCTGCGCGCGCACAGATAGGGGGGGGGGGGGGTACGTACGTATGTATGTATATATGTATATATGTACACACACACACACACACACACACTCACACACACACACACACACACACACACACACACACACACACACACACACACACACACACACACACATGTATATATGTATTTATGTATATGTGTAGGTATGTATATCTTGAAGTCATCTGTCAGCTTGGGGTTCCTGCCCGCAGTAAACTTGAGCCAGCGGTCTTGTATTGGGGCAAGGCGGTTGGCGAGGCAGCAAGAAGGCGCGTGGTGGTGGTGGTCCTCGCCATTTCTTCAACTGGCACTTTATCCTCCCGTAGACCGAGAATACGGGCTTTTCCACATCGGTCAGTGGCACCCTTCCTGACCTGCTGGGTTCGGTCTGGAGACAAAGAAAAGGGCAAAAATAGACGTGGGGAATAACAAAGGGCAGGAGCACTGTCTGTGACATCGCATGCATAGACGGGCACTAACATGCGACGCAGCGTCAACTAAACTCAGCGAGGTTTCCAAAGCTGCCAGGTACCGCTAAGTGATACCATGTCAGCTTATATGAATTTTGGTGCATTAAAATAGGAAAGGTCCCAGTATTTTCGGCGCCCACAGTATGTCCCAGGGCTGCTCAACTGGCGCTGCAGCGGGACCCCGGGCGCCAGGAGGAGAAACGTATAAAGCAGTACAAGGAACGCCCTGTAACGTATTGAACATTCTCCATTTCAAGTGTTTTAGGAGAAAACACACACACACACACACACACACACACACACACACACACACACACACACACACACACACACACACACACACACACACACACACACACACAGACACATATATATATATATATATATATATATATATATATATATATATATATATACATATACATATATGAATATGTGTGTGTGTGTGCAATAGATAGACAAACAGATCAAATCTCGACGAAACGACATCGTGCCCACGAAGCGACAGACAGCATTTCGTCTAAATTCTCCTGACCTTTTTGCTGGCACCCGATGCCTGTGATCAGCCCTCCCTGACACCTCTATTCATATATACTCAGCGAATTTCCTCTCCCTGTCCTTCCCTCTGAATCCTTGATGACGCGGAGTATAATTAGTGAATCCTTTTCCCGTTAAATCTAGTCCCCTTTGCCTAAGTTATTAATATATTTTTTTTATCTCCACGTTATTCCTCTTTGGTTAATTATGTGTAAGATCACCATTGCTATAGAGTTTGTTTTTTAATCAAACATATATAAACCTTTACACACACAAACCTTAACACACGTACACAGACATAGCCTCGTACAAACAACTATATGGAACACACAAATTCGGAGACAAACATCTGAACAACGGTGCACATATATTCTCCTATATGAAACATGCACACACACACACACACACACACACACACACACACACACACACACACACACACACACACACACACACACACACACACACACACACACTTGAAAGGAAACACGCTCGCTGGAAGTAGTACTTAAACGCGCACGCGCACACGCACACGCACACACACATGCACACACACATGCACACACACATGCACACACACATGTACACGCACATGTACACGCACACACACATACACACACACACACACACACACACACACACACACACATTCGCTTGAAGTAGTACTTAAACGTGCATGCGCACACGCACACCCACATAGAGAAATATAAATAATTAAGTAGATTAATGAATTAAAAATCCCTCCAGTCACACAAAATATACAATTTTCTTTCAAAACAAAATTTTACTATACACGATGCCTATGATACTTTTATTTTCTTTTTTTTCCTTTCTTTTGTCTTACTTCATCTTCCTTCATTTTTCTTCTGTTATTATTTATTTCTCTCTTTTAGTAAAGAATATCTTTCGTAGTTCATCCACTTACACAAAGAGGCAGGATTCGTGTTTTGTTGTTATTATTGTCAGTCGTTACAGATTGCTATATAATTTTCACGATAAGCGAATGATTTACGCTCTCACACGCGCCTTACAACACTCTTCTCTTCTGCATATTATTATTTAGTCAATAAAGCTCAGAGCAATTCTTTTGAGAAATTCACCAACGCCGATTTTAACATTACATTCCCCATAACCAATGTATTGATTCAGAGCATCAGTCAGCATGTTCACACGCACACGTAAGCTCACACACACGCACGCACGTACATATTTAGGGGAGAGAGAGAGAGAGAAGAGAAGAGAAGAAAAATGGAGAGGGGGGGGGGGGAGAAAGAAAGAAAGAGAGGGAGAGGGAAAGAGAGGGACAGAGAGGCAGACCGACAAACACACAGAAACACACACAGACAGAAGAAAAGAAACACACAGACAGAAGAAGAGAAATAAACACACACATATGGAGGCAGACAGAGAAACAGAAACAGAAAAAAGGACCGAATACGAGAAAAAGACAAACAGAAAAAACATAATAATGAAACTACGGTCGCCATCACCACCGCGTCGCCTACCCTCCCCATGCGTGCTAATAATAACACCAACTTGACGGCCTAAAGCACTGTCTTGGTCCCGCTCATGATTAGGTCTGTCCAGTTACGTCACCCGCCTGTCCGTTAGTAAACAAGGGAGTGATTAAGCAAGGTATCTGTGACTTCGGGAGCACACTTGGCTACGAGGTGGATGTGCTTGCTTGTGAGTTGGATTTGGCCTCCTGGGATGGGCGTCGGTAATGAAGATAATTAATCTGTGCTTAATTGGTCGTTATGTTTTTGTTGAGTAGACTATCATTACTACATAAACAAATGATATGATGGAATGTACAAACTAAGAGATACCTCAGATACAGAAGATTCTTGTAGCTTAAGTTGATAAAGAATCACCAATGAATATTTATATAGATAGATAATCAAATAAGAATATGCATGATAAAGAATTCTATTTCATTGCCTTTAGACTTAAGATTAAAAAGTACAAGAGTTTTGTGTATGTCTTGTATAATGTATGTGTAGTTGTATGTGCGTTTATATCTACGTAAATCTTCGTTTACTTTTTGTGGTTCATTGCGTGTGTGTGTGTGTGTGTGTGTGTGTGTGTGTGTGTGTGTGTGTGTGTGTGTGTGTTTGTGTGTGTTTGTTGTGTGTGTGTGTGTGTGTGTGTGTGTGTGATAAGAGAGAAGGAGGGAGAGAGAGAGGAGAGAGAGACGAGGGAGGAGAGAGAGGGGAAAGAGAGAGGAGGGAGGGGACGAAAGAGAGAAATGAGAAAAGTAAAGACGAGAGAGAGGAGGGATGGGGGAGAGAGGATGGAGGGGGGGAGACGAGATAGGAGAGAGAGTGAGAGGAGGAGATAAAGAGAGAGAAGAGAGAGAACAGGAGAGAGAGTAAAGGAGAGGAGGTGAGGAGAGAAGTGGAGGGAAGGATGTTTGAGTAGGGGAGGAAGATTTGCGGGGAGATGGGGAGGGAGAGGGGGAGAGAGAGAGAGGAGGAGTGAGAGAAGATGAGAGGGGAGAGAGAGAGATGGAGAATTGAGATTTTGAGAGAGGTGGAGAGGAGATGAGGGGTGAGAGGAGAGAGAAGGAGGGGAGAAGATGAGAGAGGAGAGAGTGATGGGGGGGAGCGAGGAGGAGAGAGAGAGAGGAAGAGAGAGAGAAAGTGACGGGATAGGAGAGGAGAAGAGAGACGAGTGGAGGAGAGAGAGGGGAGATGGAGAGAGAGAGAGGGGGAGAGAGAGAGATGAGGAGTGAGGAGAGAGGGAGCGGAATAGGTGGGGGAGAGGGTGAGGGGGAGATGAGATAGGGAGTGAGAGGTGGAGAGAGGAGGAGGGGAGGGAGATGAGAGAGAGAGAGGAGAGGGAGAGAGGAGAGGAATGAGAGAAGAGCGGATGACGGAGAGAGAGTAGGGTGAGGAGGAAGAGTATTTAGAGAGGAGGAAAAGGATGAGGGGATGAGATATAGGAGAGAAGTGAAAAGGGAAAATTGGGGAGACGAGAGGAGAAGCTGAGGAGATGAGGGGGGAGGGAGGTGGAGCGAGAGAGACGAGAGAGAGAGGGGGGAGAGAGAATAGATGAGGGGGATGAGAGTGAGAGAGAGGGAAAGAGACGAGATTGAGAGAGAGAGAGAGAGAAGGAGAGGAGGTGAGGGGGAGAGATGGAGAGGAGAGGAAGAGAGAGGAGGACGGGAAAGGGGAGAGGGAGGGAGAATGGAGGGGGAAGGAGAGTAGGGAAAGGAGAGGTGGGGATGAGAAAGGGAGAGGAGACGGAGGGAGATTGGAGATGAGGAGAGGAGAGAGGAGCCGAGAGGGGTTGAGAGGTGAGGAGGGAGAGTGAGAGAGGAGAGTGTGAGAGAGTAGAGGAGGAGAGGGGAGGAGAGAAGGAAAGAGAGGAAGAGAGAGAGGGAGATGAGAGGGAGGAAGGGGGAGAAGGGAAAGAGACGGATGGGAGATGAGAGAGAGAGGAAGAAGGAAAGATTGGGTGAGAGAGAGATGAGAGAGGAGAGAGAGAGGGAGAGGGGAGCGAGAGGGGTGGAGGAGGGAGAGAGAGGAGGAGAGAGAGAGTGGAGGAGAGAGAGGATGGGAGAAGAGATGAGGATGAGATGAGGAGGGAGATGGGAGATCGTGTGAGCGAGAGGGAGGAGAGTGAGAGGGAGAGAATGTGAGAGGGAGAGAAGAGTGGATGAGAGACGGAGAGAGAGAGAGAGAAGGAGGGAGAGGAGACGAGAGCGAGGGAGGAGAGATGATGAGAGAGAGAGAGGATGAGAAGGGAGGGAAGAGGAGATGAGGGAGAGGAGAGAGAGAGGGAGGGAGGAACGAGGGGAGAAGAGAGAAGAGGGTTTGAGAGAGAGAGAGTGAGAGGAGGAGGAAGAGGGGAGAGAGAGACGAGAGAGGAGAGGAGAGAGAGGAGAGAGAGGGGGAGAGAGTAGCGAGATGAGAGAGAGAGAGAGGAGAGAAGAGTGAGCGAGAGGAGACGAGAGAGAGAGAAGGGAGGAGAGTGAGGAGAGAGAGAGGAGAGATGATGAGAGAGAGAGAGGGTGAGAGAGAGAGAGAGGGAGAGGAGGAGAGAGAGAGAGAGAGAGAGAGATTGGAGAAGAAGGTGAGAGAGAGAGGAGAGAAGGAGAGGATGAGAGAGAGAGAGAGAGAGAGGAGAGAGTGAGTGAGAGAGAGAGAGGAGAGATTGAGAGAGAGGGAGAGAGAGATGGAGGGAGATGGAGAGTGAGAGAGGAGAGAGTGAGAGATGAGAGAGTGAGAGGGAGAGGAGAGAGGAGAGAGAGAGAGAAGGAGGGATGGAGAGAGGAGGAGAGGAGAGAGGAAGGAGAGTGAGTAGAGGAGAGGAGAGTAGAGAGAAGAGGAGAGAGGAGAGAGAGAGAGAGATGACGACGAGAAGAGAGAGGATGAGAGAGATGAGAGAGAGAGAGAGAGAGAGGAGAGAGAGAGCGAGAGAGAAGATTGGAGAAGAGAGAGGAAGAGTTGAGAGAGAGAGAGAGAGAGAGAGATCAGAGAGAGAGAGAGGAGAGAGGAGAGAGAGAGAGAGATTGAGAGAGAGATAGAGAGAGGAGAGATGAGGAGATGAGATGGAGAGAGAGAGGAGGAGAGAGTGAGAGAGAGAGAGGAGAGAGAGAGGAGAGAGTAGGAGGGAGAGAGGACGAGGAGTGAGTAGAGAGAGGAGAGGAGAGAGATGAAGGTGAGGAAGAAGAGAGAGAGGAGGAGGAGAGGAGAGGGAGAGGAAGAGGGGAGAGGAGAGAGAGAGAGGGAGAAGAGAGAGAGTGAGGAGAGAGGAGAGAGAGAGATGAGAGAGAAGGAGATGGAGAGAGAGAGAGAGAGAGAGTGAGAGAGAGAGAGAGAGGAGATGAGCGAGAATTGAGGGAGATGGTAGAGAGGAGAGAGAGGGAGGTGGTGAGAGTGGAGAGAAGGAGAGAGGAGAAGGAGGAAGAGGGAGGAGGGAGGTGAGAGAAAGAGAGAGAGATGTGCGGAGAGAGACGAAGAGACGGACGGGGGCGGAGGGTGGTGTGAGGAGGATGACTGATGAGATGATGAGAGATGAGAGAGGGGAGAGAGAGAGCAGAGAAGGAGGGAGGAGAGAGAGAGAGAGAGAGAAGGAGGGGAGGAGAGAGAGGTGAGAGAGGAAGGAGGGAGAGAGAGAGGAAGAGAGGGTGAGACATCAGGATGAGTGATTGGAGAGAAGGAGGGGAGAGAGGATGGAGAGTTAGAATGGAGAGATTGAGAGGGACGAGAGAGGTAGAGTGAGGAGGAGGAGGAGAGAGAGAGAGAAGAGAGAGTGGAGAATTACGAGAGAGAGTGAGCGATGGAGAGATTCGTGTAGAGAGTGGGGGAGAGAGCGTAGAGGAGAGGAGGAGAGGAGGGATGAGTTGAGAGGAGATGCAGAGAAGAGAAGAGTAGGAGAGGATGTCGAGGAGGGTACAGAGATAGTGAGAGTTGAGGAGTGTTGGAGCGAGTGCCTGTGCCCCGTGTCGAATCCTGGAGAGATGAGATATGGGAGAGAGAGGAGAGGAGAGAGATCGAGGGGGAGAGGAATGAGGGAGGGATTGACTGAGGAGATGAGGTGATGTATGCTGGGTCATGTGATGAGCGGTGAGAGAGTGTTGGATGGTGGGGGGACCCGATTGACGCGCATGTTATTGGACGGAGGAAGGAGTAATGATATATGGAGATGTTCGAGAGAGAGGGAGAGAGGAGAGAGACTGGAAGTGAGAAAGAGAAAGAGAGACAGAGCGAAAGATAGCGCGAGAGAGACCGAGTGAAACTGAGACCGAGTCTCTCCACCCCTAACGCCTGCCCCTTCTCCCCTGCAGCCAAGGAACCGGCAGCGATGCAGACGAGCAGCAGTACCCTCTTGCAGCACCGCCCTTCGCCCTGCCTGCTTCTTCCTGCCGCTGTCCTCCTGCGGTACCTCGCCTCCTTCTGCGATCCGGTCACATAGGGCAAGGACAGCCTGCAGAAGGGAAGACTCCTAGGAACTGTTTTCGCGTAGGAGGGTAAAAGAGGGAAAAGGCGGATTTGGGGTGGGCTAGTGAGCTTAGGTGCAGAGGGGGGGTGGGGGTTGGGCAGTGCGGCATTTATAGGAGCAGTGAGCGGCTTTTAATGTCGAGTGGCCTCTGGAACGGAAAGAAGGGTGATCATAATATGGGGATGATGATGACGGCAAAGGGAAAAGTGATAAAGAGGAAAAGGGGGAGAAAGAAGTGATGAAAGAGTTCTTCACGAAGAGGAAACATTAAGTGAACCAAGGAAGAGGTGTTTTGTGTTCGGTCTGTCCATCGAGGTTTACCCCCTACCCCTTGCCCATCCCCCCAACTACATGCCTAATACCCTTCCTTCTCTCCATCTCTCTCGCCTTCCCCTTTCCTTCTCCACCCCTTCCTCTCCCCTCTCCCCCTCCACCCCTCCCCCTCCCCTCTTCTCCGCTCCCTTCCCTTCACTCTCTTCTCTCCCTTCCCCTCCACTTCCTCTTCTCCACTCCCCTCCTACCCCTGCAAGCCCCTTGTGTAATCATAACAAAACACTTTCGCAAAACGGCAGAGATCCTCCGGCCGCATTGTGCTTTCCCGAAATACCTCGATCCTTGAGAGAGAAGGAAATAATAAAAGGAAAGAAAGGGGGGAGGAGAGATGATGGGAGAATGAGAAGGAGGAGAAGATAGGAGAAGATGGAAAGTATAGAGAAAGTGGAAAGGTGGACCGACGAAGAACAAGTTGGAGAGGAAAAGTAAGATAAATCTTAAAGAGAGAAAGAAAAAGAATTTAATGGAAATATGAGAGTTGAAAAAAAAAAAAAAAAATAAAAAAAAAATAAAAAGAGGGAAAATAATTTGAGAAAAAAAAGAAGAGGATTTTTTTCTTCTTTATCTTTATTTCTTCTTCTTCTTCCTCCTCCTCCTCCTCCTCCTCCTCGTAGGAACTCACGTTAGAGGTGCGTTATGCCTAGTGTGCCGGTAATGCTCTCTCGCCAGAAGAGGTGTTTTTACGCAAGGAACACGGAGAGGACGCCGATCTCGAGGCAGATAACAGTGGCGATAGCGTTTATCAGAGAGGCGAGGAGATCTAAACCAGGTGGATGTTATGGGTGGCTATAGTGTCAAAAGAGAAGATAAAAATAAAAACTGGAAAATGTAAGTAATGAATATTGATAAAAAAAAGGAGGGGGGGGGGGGGGGGGGGGGAGGGGGGGATTAATACTTAATTAATACTAATGGATATTGATAAAAGAGAGAGAAAAAAAACATGAATATAGAAACGAGGGAAAGTGGAACAGGTAAATACAGGTGTGAAGAACAGATAGAAAAAAGAGAGGAAAGAGATATAAGAAGACGGAATAGATAGAAATAAGCTGGATAATATGGGCTTCATCCTCAGTGTGAAGAGATAAAAAAAAAAGTGATACAAGTAGAACAGATAACACAGACAAATACAAGGTCAAACACCAGGAAATGTAAAACAGACAAACAAACATACGTGGTGGATGTGGAAAATTCGTGGTAAGAAGGGAAAAAAGATTTAACTTATAGAACAAATATATTAAAAACAGGAAATGGGAAAACTTATGATTTAGTCCTGCAAAAAAAAAAAAAAAAAAAAAAAAAAAAAAAAAAAGTTTAATAAATATATTCGAAAATGGATTGGGAATTTGTCCATAAGCGACATATATTTTTGTGTTTAAGTGTATTTTATGCTACTGAAGGAGGAATTTTCATTTTCCTCCTAAAGCAGGAAGTTTTATTTTAACGAAAGAGAGAGAAAGAGAGATAGACAAGAATTTACTGAAATTGCATCATGTCATATAGGAGTTTTGTATTTCATTCTGACTTAAATAAAAGAAAAATGAGGTGTAAATAAAGCTCATATATGTTCATGAAAAAAATGCATATGTATGTAATTATATGTCTGTATTATTTTAAGAATGCATACAAGTTGTACAGTTTATGTAATTTCCTAAAGTTTACATTACACACACACACACACACACACACCCACACACACACACACACACACACACACACACACACACACACACACACATCACAACAAAAAAAAAAAAAAAAAAAAAAATAATATAAAATAAAAAAAAACTAAATAAAACAACACACAAACAAAAAGCTATCACCAAGTTCCCATAATACACACGTGCCCCAACCTCCTTCCCATAACATAACAAACTCTTGCAGTAAAAGGATCACGCTAGAACTATGGATATAAAGCAGGCAGAGGTAGGGATAGACCAATGCAAGCTTTGGGTCTGTTTTGCCTTTCCAAAAAGAAGGATAGAAAAAGCTTCGAGGGGACCGAGGGGGAGGGGGAAATAGGAAATGGAAGGGAAAGGGGGAAAAGGAGAGGGGAGAGGGAGGGGTCGAGGGGAAGGAGAGAGAGGGAGAGGGAAAAGGGTTGGAGGGTGAGGTGAGATAGAGAAAGGAAGGGGAGGGTGAGACGAAGTGAGAGAAAGAGGAGAGGGAAAGGAGATGGAGAAGATAGGAAGGAGGAAGGAAGAGGAAAGAAGAGATTGGAGAAAGATGTGTGAGCTGAGGAGACTTGAGAGAGAGAAAGAAGAGAGAGAGAAAGTCTAAGAGGAGAAGATTAAATAAAGAAATTTGAAAAGAAAAAGAGATTAAGAACGAGGTGGAAAAAAGGAATGTGAAAGAAGGAGATGGCAGATTGTGATGATGAGAGGTGTCTGATAGTTGTGAGAGGGAGCTGTGAGAGAGCGTGGACGAGGATTCAGTTGCTGCGAGAAGAGGACGCGGGGCTCGTGAGGGAATTCTGAGAGAGAGCGCGAATGTTGAGGTCGGAGGGAGAAGTAAAGAAGAGAGAGGAGGGAGGAGAGTGGGAAAGGGAAAGGAAGGGGTCAGGCAGAGAGAGTGAGAGATGATAGAGTGAGAGGGCAAGAGGCTGAGAGGCAGAGAGAGAGGGAGAGAGAGAGAAGAGAGAGATTGAGAGTGAGAGAGTGAGGAGAGCGTGGAGAGATGACGATCGAGAGTGAGTGATGGGTGAGATGGAGTTCTGTGGTGGTTTGTGAGAGGGGGTACGGTGGACGAGAGAGATTATGTGGAGAGAGAGGGAGGAAGTGAGAGGATCTGTCCTATGAGAGATGATTGTGAGTATGAGAGGAGATGAGTTATGAGAGAAGGTGTGATTGAGGATGTGTGAAGATGTGGACGCTGAGGGGAGGGATGCGGTGTGGATGAGCGGGAAGTGAGTGTGATTGATTTGACTCGATGAGATGGACGATGGGCAGATTAGATTTTGTAGAGGGGGGGAGAGGGTGTAGATTGATGAGTTAGAGTTGGAGTGGAGTGGGGCGAAGGGAGAGGAAGGGAAGTAGTGCTGCGGGAGGAGGAGGATGTAAGTGGCTAGATGATGATAGAATTACCCCGGGAATGGGGAGAGTATTGATGAGTGTGGTGAGGACGGGGGTGGGGAGGGATGAGTGTGTGTGGGGATTATGAAGTGTTGCGAGGAGCTGGAATGTAGTAGGGAGAGAGGAGGGACTTGGGGGGAGGACTGTTACGGGAGGTGCGGGGGAGAGGATGTGGCGAGAGATGGAGGAGATGGAGAGGTGGTAGAGTGATTCTTGAGAGAGAAGGAGAGAGAGAGAGAAAATTAAAATCAGCTCAAAATGCCGTTTTCGAGAACGTTCAACCTGAACCAAAGATGTTGGAAACCCCTGCCTCTCGAGAAATCAGAAAAAAAAAAAACGTTAATTCAAACATGTTTTTTTAGCCACATTAAAAATAAATAAATAAATAGAAATAAAAACAAGGAAAGCAAAAACCACAAACTATCCCTAATTTCCAACACACTCGCATTGCGCTCACTGCAACACATTTGGAAAAGGTTATGAATGAAAATCAATATATTGCAACGATTTTCATTCTCGTACTTACTTTATTTACAAAGAGGCAAGTTGTGTTCATTACACCACTGGATAATTAATGAACAATTGTAAGGATTATCTTTTAAGAAAATAATTACTTCATCTTGAAGAGAAGCAACTGAGCTTGTAAGAATTATTTTTGAGGTGGCCTTTGTTCGTTTTCGCTTTTGGTGGGAAAAAATTACGTTGTGTAAATACGTTATTTTCTGTTATTACATTACATGTGAGTTATGGACTATCTGTTCCATGTTGCTTAGACTGTTGATAGAGAAAAGGAGGTCGGGTGGAATTTTTTTTTCAGATTAATTATAGGTCTACCTTTTCATAATCGGATTATTTTGAATGCTCTAATTATCGGTGGTTGTTATTCCGGGAGTTCTAGAGGACTTGGAAATAACTCGATTCCACGCTTTGAAAAATATATATTTTTAGAAATTTGTTCCTGTGATTCATTTTCATTTACTCTTTCACATGTGGAAATTGCCTTTCTGAAGAACCTCACTGTTTCTTAAAAAAAAAAAAAAAAAAAAAAAAAAAAAAATTAAACAATTAAAAGAAGATGCTGCTTCGAAATCGAAGGCCCACACTAAGAATATGGTTCATCTTTGTACGTGTGTATTGATTTAAAAAAAAAAAAAAAAAAAAAAAAAAACTATAGTTTTGATTTTTTTTTTTTAAATAACTTCTTTACTAATATTTTATGTTAACATCTTTTTCACATTCAGTTTAATGCTCAATGTTTTTTTTATGACGTGTTTTCTCTCTTTCTCTCTCATTCTTGAGTCAGTTAGTCTTCCTGAATAAAACAAGTGAATAACAGGTTTTATATGTCCTTTGATTAGAAAATGCTACAAAAGAAAAATGATTGATGACAGGTAACCAAGGAAATGACAGATAAGTTAAACACAATTAAGATACAAGAAAGAGTCTTTCACACGAAAACTTGCGCACAATAAGTTCCACATTGCCATCTTAATGTTCCTTCTTTAAAGTGGATTATTAAACTTGGCATTTGCGTATTAAAATCTCTTATATGAGCGTGAGGAGACTGCTCAAGTAAACGGCCGGGTTTAGAAAAGGAGCAAAGAAGAATTATTTTTTCACGAAAGAAATTTGAGAAATGTGAAAAAAAGAGAAAGAGAAAGAATGAAAGGTAAAAAGAAAAATTAATAAATAAAAAAATCTTTAAGCAAAAGCTGACATGAACCTTGCGTGTGTTAACCTGTCATTACAAAGTTTCGTAGGTCTTGCGCGTATCATGCACCGGGAACCATGTTTCATAGTGCCATGCATGAACCAACGTGCCGGCCCGCCCCCCCCCCCCCTCCCCCCCCTACCTCACCCCCCCCCCCCCCCCCCTCCCCCAAAATACGGCATTTTTTTGTACCGGTTTCCTGTAATGAAAGCCAATGGTAAGGTTTACAGCAGGTGACCATGTATCGGTAAAACAAGCATGTGTGTGTATATAATAGTACTACGAATTCTATGTGGATTATATTGAATGTGATGTAAACATACTGTGGAGAGTTCTACCATAAAAAAACTATTTTATTATGTTTCCATGACCGGTTACAAGAAGGCGGACCGTTTTTTTTGATGGTTATTATCAAAAGTTTTTATTTGTATGGATTCGCTGTGGGTGTAAACTAATTGTCAAATCATCCGAGAATTATAGTCCTCGTAAGTACATAGTTTTTTGTATGATTTCTTCGCCTTATCATTATTATAATCTTTATTTCTTGCTCGACTATATTTCATGTGAACTTAGAAAACATGACCAAAACAGAAACTCAAAAAAAAAAAAAAAAAAAAACGATTACCTTAAAAACATCCAACCGATGTTGAATGTTTCAGCTATAAAAAAATATATATATATATTATTGTTTGTTAAATGTCTAGAATTCATGCGTTTTTTAAAAAAAAAAAAAAAATAATGTTTTCAGAAACATAAGTTAAGTGGGTTATGTTTAAAACAACCTTTGGGATTTTGGTAATTTTTTACGACTGACTTGTGATTATTATTTTGTTGTTAATGTCTATTGTGCTTACATCTGTGTGTGGTGTGTGTGGTTATGCATTAAACACACTCACACACACAACACACACTCATCACACTCACACACACACACAACACACGCTACACACAAACGCATTCACTCACACACATCAACAACACACAACACCACACACACACACACACACCACACACACACACACACAAACAACACCCACCACCAAAAAAACCCCCCCCCACACACACAACTCACACACAGACAAAACAAGCACACAAACACCACCAACGTATATCCCCCGCCCCCCCGCCCCCCCTCGGAACAACGCCCTGGGTCCGGTTGACCTCCTCAGCGCCGCAATCAGCGCCTCTGCGGGAGCAGTCTTCTTGCGGACGCCCGCGTGAGACGCGTTCGGGTCGTTTACTTTTTTTCCATGTCTTGTCTCTTTTCCCAGTTTTCTTTTCGGGGTCGGTTTTTTTTTGGTATCATCTCTTCTTTTTTTTTTCTTTGTCTCTTATGCCTGTCTGTCTGTTTTTTTACGGTCGGTTTTTTCGGGCTGCTTTTTTATTGCTCGCTTTCGGTCATTATTTTTTTCTCAACAAACCGTTCTTGCTGTTTTGTGGATCTTTTTTCTTACCTTTTTTCGTCATGTATCTTTTTTTAAGTTTTTGTTCTTATTTTTCTTCTAGTTTATTCCCTCCTTTTATTGTTAGTCTCGTTTTTGATTTCAATATTCCTATTCGGGTATTTATTCGGTCGTTTTTTCACTCAGTTCTTTCTCTCAGCGTTCGGGGGTGTCGGTTTATGATCTCTCTTATAATATTCGTCTAGGTGAGGTTTAACTTGTGATTTATATCTTTTTTTTTCTTCGTCCTTCATCTTTTACACTCGATTCTTAGTGTTCGTTTCTTTCTTTCACTTCATTTTTTAGTTTTTTTCTTTATCGGCTGTTTTTCCTCGTTTTTCCCTATTTTTCGCTTTCTCGCTTTCTGGCTCGGGGTTTCCACTCAGTTTTATTATTCTTTTTTCGTTCCGTGTCCTATTTTCGTCTCATCGTTTTTTATTTTTTCTTTTCTATCTCTTTGTTTCTTTCTTGTTTTTCCTGTCCTTGTCTTTTCTTTCTGATACTTGCCTCTGGACGGGTGTTTTCGGTTCGTCGGTCGTGGGTTGATCGTGGGGATTTTTATTTTCGATAGTCGGGTATCTTATTTTTCTTCTTCTGTGTTTTGTGTTTTCTCGGGTTTCGTTCGCGTTTCGTTCGGGTTGTTTTTTTATTTCGTTCGGGTATCTCCTTTCGCTATCTTTTCTATCGGGCGTCTGTTTTTCTCGTGTTCTCTGTTTTATTCGGTGCTCGTCGGGATCTTTCATTTGTTCGTCGGGGTTCGGTTTGGTTTCTTGTCGAATCTGCACATTGTTTTCATTCGGTTTTGGCTGATTCGGGTTCGGGTCGCTCTGGGCAATTTCTCGAGGTCAGCCTTCTGTTTGAGAATAACTTTATGCGTTCGGGTTTTTTCGGGTTCCTATCTTTGGTGACTCTCGTCATACTTTGTACTTATTTCCTGCTTTCCTTTTTGATTATTTCTCTATTGGTTTGCGACTTGGCTTCTTTACTTATATTACCTGTTATTTTTCTATTCGTCTTGCTTAGGTTGTTTTCTTTCGTTTCGGGTATACTTGTATATTTTTTTTTGTTCGGGTTTTTTCGGTTTTTCCGTTTTTTTACATTCGTCGTTCGTTCGGGCACTTTTTGATTTTTTTTCTATCTTTTTATTCGGGCTGGGCCTTCGTTCGCCTTTATTTTTTCTTTTTTTTGCTTTTTGTTTGGTAATTACTCGGGTTATTTCGTTTTAGCTCGTTTCTTTTTTCGAGCCTCTCTTCTATTTTTTTTTAAGTTTCGCTGTTTTTTTTTATCGTTTTTTTTCAGGCTTGCATCGCTTGTCGTTTTCTTTCGGTTCTTTTTTATTCTTGTTCTTTTCTTTGTTCTGGCTTCTTTACGCGTTTAATGCTCTTACTCGGGCTTTCTTTTTTTAGTTTCGGGCCTTTTCGCTTCGCAATATCGTTTTCGGTTTTCTTTTTCGTTTTTTCTCTCGGGTCGCTGGTTTTTTCCTCTTTTTTTCATTTCGGGTTTTTTTCGGGTTCGTTTTCTTTTTTTTCGGGTTCGGGGTCAGGCGGGTTTTCATTTTTGGTTTTTTCACATCTCGATTTTTTCGGGGTTTTTCTCGGTCCGGGGGTCTGGGTGTTTCGGATCGTCTTGGTATTTCGTTATATTCGTTCTTTCGGGTCTTTCTTTCGTTTTCGGGGGTCTAGGTCGGGGGTTCGGTCTGCTTTTTCGTCGGGTACCTTTTTCGTCTCTTCGTCGGTGTCTGGTTCCACCTTGTATTCATTCGGGTTTATTTCGTCGGGGCTCTTTTCTTTCTTTATCTGTAGTAATTTTCTACTCTCTGGGCTATTATGGCTCAGCATTCTCGATGTTTGAGTATCGCTCTTTCTTCGGGCTTATTATTTTTCGTTTTCTGGGGATTCTCGCTTTCTTTTCTGTTCTCTTTTCGTTTCTCGGGGGTTCTTTTTCGGGCTCGCTGTTGTACGGTTTCTGTCGTAAAATATGTATATATTTTCAAAGAATAAAGCTGTTTTATATATAAAAAAAAAGGATGAATAAATAGAGACTGTTGGTTATTCTTTCCCTAAAGTTTATTTACTTCGCATTGGGCTTCGGAATGGTTATGTGCGTACATGGTGTTATATATATATATATATATATGTATTTATATATATATATATTATATCTATATATATATTTATTATATATATATATATATATATTAATGATGCATGTATACGCATATATTCATGCATATGCATATTTTTATATATCTACCTATCTGTATCTAGAGTTATATATGTCTATCTTTATTAACATTATAATTATATCTATATAGATATATTTCTATCTATATCGAAACTACTTCTCTATCTCTTTGTATAAAACTCCTACATGCATTGGGGACTAAAGGAAACAAGACATTTAGATACACATTTAGATAGATAGATGAATAGCCAAACAGACAAGCAGATAAAAAAAAAAAAAAAAAAAAAAAAAAAATTTGCGAGCTGGGTGTAGGCCAGGCAGGACCTCCTTGGCCAGAGAAAGCCCCCTAGGCTCGTAAGGAGTCGTGGCGCGGGCGCCCCGAGTTTCTAGCCGCCCCCACGAAAAAGGCCTCCGCAGGATCTCGACGCAACCGGTGGCCGAGATGCCCTTCCTCAGAGGAGGGAACGCGGAGGGAAGGCCAGAGGATGGGGAGGAAAATACTCACAGAGGCCTATATGCATATATTATATATGAATATTTTATAATATATATATATATATATATTATATATTATTATTAATATTATATATTTATATTGATATATATTATATGTGTGTGTGTGGTTATATATATTTATTATATTCATATAAGTTGCAATATCTATAAATTTATATATAATTTTTCTGTAAATATATGTGGGTATATATGTGTGTGGGTGTGGTGTGTAGTATGTATGTAGTTGTGTGGTGTGTATGCTATTTATTATAAATAGGTATATGTTATAAATATTTATATAAATATATGTTATGTAAATATATTTAATAGATATATATGTTTTTTTTTATATATGCAGTATGATATGTAAAAGGACATGACAAATAAAGAGTAAGGAAAGATAGGTAAGCAAGTAAGAAATAAAAAACACGGGAGAAAAAAGGAAATCAGAATAAAGAAAAAAGAAAAAAAAAATAAAATATCACTATGTCTCTGTGATTGATTCCTCAACTGACTCCGAAACGAATTGAACACCTCACGTAACAAAAATGAATATTAGAAAAAAAAAAAAATTACAAGAAGAGAACTTTAGCTGTAGCTCCAGCTCTCTACCTGAGCCCCCCCCCCCCCCCCCCCCCCCCCCCCGCCCTCCCCCACACCTAGAAAACCTTTAGCGAATGGACTAAGCCAAACGTTCATGGAGTGCGAGCGAGGTCAAGGAGCGAGGTCCAAGACCGAGGAAGCATAATTCCCGATCCGGAATGACTTCCACTGATTCCCAATTAAAACTTTCGCCCGGTGGAGGATCTTCGGTTCCGCGAGCCTCTCTCCCGGGCAGGGCGACGGGCTCCGTGAGGGCTCTTTGGCTGACACCTTTGCTTCTGGGGTTGTCGCTTATAAGTTACAGTGATGTGGGCACGCGCACCGCACACACAACACACACACTCACTCACCACACACCCAACAACACCTCACACGCACACCACCCACACACACGCACACACACCACCACGCACACACACACACACCACCACACCCGCACAAAACCCCCACACACAAACCGCGCACACGCACGCGCCGCGACGCCACACACACACACACACACAAACACACACACCCCCACGCGCCAACGCACGCACGCAACCCCCCCCCCTCCTCTTCCTTCCCCCAAAAGGGGAAAAATTAAAGCGAAATTTAAAAAATTTTTTCAAAGAGTCACAAAAATTAAATGTTTTTTTGGCTTTTATTCATGCAAAGGGGGGGGAAACATTAAACCCCTTTTCCCCCCTTTTTTCCTTTTTATATCTTTCTCTTTTTTTCTATATTTTCCTTTTTTAAGTGTTTGCTTTCAGTTGGTTTTTTCTTCTTCTACTTTTTCTCTCTTCTCTCTCTCTCTCTCTCTCTCCTCTCTTCTCTCTTTCTCCTTCTTCTCTCTTCCTCTCCTCTCTCTCTCTCTCTCTTTCTCTATTATCTTTTTTTTTTCCCAATTTTTTTTTAAAACTTTTTGACAATAATGTAATTATGTTAATCATAACAATAATGAAATAATTAAAAAAATAATATGATAAAATAAAATGAAATTAATAGTAATAAGTTAAAATGATAAAAAAAGTAATGAAAATAAGGGATTGCGAATAATTATTAGATATTATTAATTGTGATAATGATAATGAAAAATAATAAAATTACTTATTATTTTTATATTACATCACTGTTTTTATTATTTGGGTATTTTTACATTCTGATAAGAACCAATTTTAATGATGATAAGATATTCATAAAAATTTTTGGTAACAACAACAACAACAACATCAAATTAATATAATTGATAATAAATAAAAAGTAATAATAAATAATAATAATATATAATAATATAATTATAATAATGGTATGGTAAAAAACACAAAATTTAATAACATAAAAATAATAAAAAAATAATAATGGAATAATTATAAAAAATTACAATAATGATAAAGACAATAAAATAAAAAACATTAAAAAAATAATAGTAATGATAACCACCAGCAAATCAGTTTTCCCCAAGAATTCTAAAGCAAAATATTTTAAACAAAACAAGGAGAAAATATGTTTGTTTATGTTATATATATTTTTTTAAAATACTATATATGTATATGTATATATACAAATATAATATATATATATATATATATATAATATATATATGAATTTTTATTATATATATATAATTTGTATATGCATTTCAATTTTATGTATGGGTTTAATTAAAATATAAATAAATATAAATAAAAACACACACACACAACACACACAACAGACGGGGTTTTTTATTTTTTTTTTTTAAAATTATATATTTTAAATTTTAAAAATTTTAAAATATATTAAATTTTATTATAAATTTTTTACAAAAACAAATTTACATATTTACACACGCCCCAAAAATCACCAAATAAATAAATTTATATTTTTAATATATATTTTTATATATATATGGATTTTTTAGGTTTTGGTGTGTGTGTGTTTTTTGTGTGTAGGGGGTGTGTGTTTCTCACATGTGTGTTGGTTTTTTTTTTGGGGTGTGGCCCCCATTATCGTTTGAGATCAGATTATTTGACCCGGGTTACCCAACTGTTCCATAACTTTTTCTCTGCCTCAAAGACCCTCACCCCCCTGAGGTACCTCAGGATCAGAAACCCCGACTTCACGGGAAGGTATTCCCTCCCCGTCACACGAGGTGGGTCACGGGGGGGGAGGGGGCGGGGGTTTCTCACTGATGACTAGGGTTTTTGTTGTTTTTTTTCCACGCGTGCCCGGTCACCATTGTTCCACACCCGGAAAAAATTCAGGAGGGGGAAATTTCCCAAAATTTTGCACTTGTCATGTACGTTGTTTTTCCCTGTGGTTGGGGTTGTATTGATGGGGGTGTGTGTGTGGTGGGGTAGTGTATGTGGGCACGTTTTCCAAGAGTATATACACAAACAGC
>NC_061830.1:1357988-1362190 GCF_019202785.1 Penaeus chinensis
ATACACATATACACAGACACACACACACATACCACACCCACACCGCCACACAAAAACCATACACACACACACACCACACACACACAACACACAAAACCCCACACACACACACCCCACACACAAAAACAAAACACCACACACACCCTAAAACCAGCACACCAACCCCACAACACACACAAACACACACAACACACAACACGCAACACGCATGCACACACACACAAAACAACACACACCCACACACAAACACACCCACACCACACAAACCAAAAACCCCCCACACACATACACCCCCCCACAACAAAAACACCCCAACACACAAACACACACACACACCAAAAACCCCACACACACACACACCACGCCACCCCCAACACACAAACGCGCACTCGCGCACACAGAAGCAACATCGATGAATTTTTTCATTTCACGCGCCCAAAAAGGAAAACTACTTTTATCTTTTTCTTTTTCTTTCTCTTCTTTCGTTTCCATTTTTTTTTTCGAGTCAGTTCATTCCGATTTTTTTACTATATCTTTTCACTTTTTTTCAGTCTCTTTTGTTTTTGTTTTTCTCTCTCTCTTCTCTCCTTCGTCTTTTTCTTCTCATTTCTTTCTCTCTCGTCTGTTCTTCTTCGTTGTTATCTTCTCTTTCCTATTTTCTTTCTTCTCTTATGTCTTCTCTTTATTCTCACCTATTCTTATATTCTTTTTCTTCCTGTCTTCTTCTGCTTCCTATATTGTTTTCCTTTTTATCGTTGATTCTCTCTCTCTATCTCTTCCTTTCTCTCTCACCCCCCCCTCTCTCTCTTCTTTATTGCTATCACGCTCTTCAAAATCCACTTATTCCCTTTGTCTTTGTCTTTCTTTGTTGCTTTCTCTCCATCCCCCTCTTTTGCTATCTCTCTTTCTCTCTGCCTCTGTCTGTCTGATAATGATAATGATAATGATGATGGTATTGATGATGATAATGATAGTGATGACGATATTGATAATAATGGGAAAAAAAAAGGAATGATATGATAATAATAATAATAATAATAATAATAATAATAATAATAATGGTGATAATAATGATCATAAGAATAATAACTATAATAATTATAAATTTAAATGATATTTTTTAATTGAGCACCCATCCCCCCGTCTCCCCCTCCTTTTTCCCCCCCCCCTCCCTCGCCTCCTCTCCCCCCCCCCCCTCCCCGCCTTTCCCCCCCACCCCCCCTCCACAGCAGATGGAGTGGACGACTTCGCAAAATCACGCCATCTCACTGCAAGAGGTACAAAAAAAGTGGAAAAAAACATAAATAGATAAAATAATTAGATGAATATATAATTAAATAAATAAACAATACACAAATAGATAAATATAATAAATAAATAAACAATACATAAATAGATAAAATAATAAATAAATAAATAAATGAATAAATAAATAGATCAATAAGTAAAAATGAATAAATGTCTCTTCTCCCCTCCGCCTCTTCTACAGGCCTACGTACATACTCTCTAGGCACTGACGAACTCGAGGCGGCATTTTGCCCTGTAGATTCCTTACAGACTCTGGGAGAGACTACTTTAAATTGCCAGGAGCTTCCACGTCCCTCCATAGTGCAAAACAGGAACTCCGGGCGCTTTACCTTCGCCGAAGCCAAGGGCACGACCGCATTATCTCGCGGCTGAGGAGGGCGCCCCGAAACTGCCACAAACCGCTACTACAACACATTATTTTGGTTCCTTGATAAATCTATTTTTTACTTCGTATTTCCGGCTCCACTATCTCACCTCTCTCCCTTTCCCCCTCCCCTCCCCCCTACCCCATTCACCCCACCTGTGCATCCTCCCTCGGGCCAAGCACAATTCTTCTGCAGGAACTCGCCTCACGCAGAACAAAAGGTTCTTCCGCTGTTTAAAAAGATTTTGAAAAGAGAAAAAGGGAGAAAAGAAAGAGAGAAGAGAGAAGAGATAAAAGAGAGAGAGAGAGAGAGAGAGAAAGAAAAAAGGGGAGAAGAAAAAGAGAGAGGAGAGAGAAGAGATGAGAGAGAGAGAGAGAGAAGGAGACGAGAAAAAGGAGGAGGACAGAGAGAGAAGAAGAAGAGAGAGAGAGAGACAAGACAGAGAGAGAAAGGGGAAAAAAGAGAGAGGGGACAGAAAAGAGAGAGAAAGAAAAGAGAGAGAGGAGGAAGAGAGAGAGAGAGGAGAAAAACAGAGAGAAAAGGAGAAGGACAGAGAGATGGGAGAAAAGAGAGAGAGACAAAAGAGAGAGAGACAGACAGAGGGAGAGGAGGGGAGAGAGAGAGAGGGAGAGAGAGAGACAACAGAGAGAGAGGAGAAGAGAAAAAGAGAGAGAGAGAGGAGAGAGAAGAAAGAGAGAGAGAGAGGAGAGAGAAATTTACCTCCGTTTGTTCTTCGGGCTCACTCCTTTTTTTTCGATTTTTCTTCTTTTTTTATTTTTTTGTGCGTCTTTTCGTTTTTGTGTTGTATTTCTAGTTCTTTCTGCAGCTTTTTTGGGGTTTTGTTTCGTTTTTTCGAGTTGAGGAAAAATACCACAGATAAGAAAACAGGAATAGTAAAATATTTGGAAAAGAATTAGAAAAGAAAAAAAGAAATGGACAAACAAACAAACAAGAGAGAAGAAAAACACAAAGAGTGAAAAGAAGGCCGCAGGAAAGCGCGGATGACCGCATTTCCCTCTTCCAAGTGCCCCCGTTCGCGACGAATTCCCCGCGACACGAAAATGCCAGGACTTTCCCGGTCCGGATTTTTTTTTTCGCCTTACACGGACTGAACTACAAGGCAGCAGTCGCGTACCACTAAAGTATCTGGTTAAGACTAGCCCAACATTAGCAAATTCGTGCAGTGCTAACGCGCGCTGCGGGGGGATATGGTGGCAGGGGAAAGCACACACACACACACACACACACACAATGTGCGTGCGGATTTGCACGGTTTGCTTCGGGGGCATCCCCAAAGGAAAAATCCGGGGGAGAACCCCGCAGTTCGTGGGCGCTTGCGATCTCGTCTGGCAACTCCTGCGACGGGCCGCGGGGCCGAACCGCACTGCCTATACCAAATGCTGTGGCTCCACACCTTCGAAAAAGAAGGAGCCGATTAAAAGGGAACAACTTGCTCCCACCTTTTGGGAGCCTTTCCCATATATATATTATATATATATATATATATAAAAAATATAATGTATATACAAAAACACACAATATATAATTTTAAAATATATATATATATATAAACATATAAAAAAATAAACTACTCTACGCAAAAGCAGAGGTGACCTGGGGTCAATCATATGTTGTTGCATATGGACCCCAGGGAAACCCCCCAAAACAACAATTAAATTTGGATGCCTATTTGGGATTCAAACTATTTATGGGTTATGGAAAAGCCCTATTGTTCCTATAAGCACCCCATAAAAATTTTTTCCCAAAAAGTTCCCTCCTAGTGTTCAACACAAAAGGAAATCGTAATGTGCGGTGCGTGACAACCCAACAATGACATAACCAACTACTCCCCTGGGGGGGAAAAGGCCAGCCATCCAGTATTTAAAACCCATCAAACCACATAATGTCAACAAAGGCGCCAAGTATTCCCAACATACACCGGTGATGGTTAACACTAGCCATGAACAGTTCTTCTCGCACTGAAAAAATAGAAAGAAAAAAAAATCAATTTGCGAAATATCTTCCCTGGACAGAGATCAAAGTCGAGTTCCGAAAAGGCTTTTACTGCTGGGAGATTTTCCTTGGGAATTCCTTAAGGCTTCTTCGAAATGTGCTTTCCTGCTTTTTGTCGAGATGCATTTGAAGTGATGGGTAAAAGGATGTAGTGTCAGGCCTTATATTCATTTCATATATATATATATAATATATAAATATATATATTGTATATAAAATAAAAATATATTATATATATATAATATTGTATATAATATAAAAATATATTATATATAATAAATATATATATATAATATATATATATAATAGTTTAATTTTTCAAATGTATATGTATATAAAAAATAAATATATTATATATATATAATATATAAAAATATATCTGCACAGTAAACATATAATTTTATAATTATATATATAAATATATATATATATAATAATATATATATACGCCAGATACATATATATAAATAATATAATTTTTAAAATTTTATATATTAAAAAAATATATAAATATAT
>NC_061830.1:1362290-1367290 GCF_019202785.1 Penaeus chinensis
CATACATCCTCTCCATGCAAAGAGAGGTGTTGCCACTCCGCTGTTCCTCCGCATGTGTGACCCCCAGTACCTGGATGGAGAGATCGACTTCCTGCGTCGTTCGTCCTCCAAACTGGGCTATCCTCGTCATGTTCTTGACGTCGCGTTATCCAGGGCACGGCGTACCTTCTACCACGACTCCTCTCCTAAAGAGACTCCTCACCTGCCCTACACTGAGGAGATCTCCTCTCTCTGGCAGGGCGGCAGAGAGAGAACTTCACACTCTCAACTGCAGACTGATCTTTCGCCAGGTGAACACTCTCCGTCGTCACCTTGTCCACACCAGCCCTCCCTCTTCCTTGGATGTGGGCACCTATGCTGTTCCTTGTACCTCCTGTGATAAGCAATACTTTGGCGAGACGGGCGCCAGTCTCAATACAACGAAAGATAAAGGAAGAGATTGGCCAAGCTAACCTTATTGACGTCAAAGAATAACCACAGCGACAACAGTGATAACGATAACAACAATAACGATAACGTGTTGCAGAGCTTCTCCTTCCTCCTTCCTCCACTGTTGATATGTTGCAAGAAAGGCTTAAAAATATCGCCGAGAGTTTTAATTAAAAGTGAATAACAAAAAGTCCTTCGGTAACGAGAAAATGCCTACAGCCTCTGTACCGGAAGCCGAGTTTCCCCGCCGGTTTAAGACCTTTTTTCTCTCTCCTTTTTCTCTCTTTTACTTCATTCGGGTCACTGTTTAACTATTTTTTTAAATTTTTGTTCCGGGTTACAGTTCCGTATTTTATTGTTTTATTATTCCGGGTTATAGTTCCGTGCTTTTGTTATTATTATTATTATTATTCCGGGTAACAGTTCCACTTTTTTTTTCTTTTTTTTTATTCCAGGTTACAGTACTTTTGTTTTGTTTTGTTTTGTACATGTGATTTCCCTTTTGCTTAGTTGGGATTTGTGTCCGTTCGTTTTCGTCGTTGTTAATGTTGTATTTTTCATGTTGTGATTTTGATTTGGTTTTAGCTGATGCGTTTGCTTGTTTGCTTACTCATATTCATACATACATACATACATACATTCATACATACATATGTATATATATATATATATATATATATATATGTTGACAGTAATAATGATAATGATAATAATAGTGAGGACAATTATAATTATAATAATGTGTGTGTGGTGTGTGTATACATGTATAAACATACATATATATGTATATATATATATATATATATATATATATATATATATATATGTACATATATATGTATACATATATATACACACATACACACATATACATACATACACACACACAAACATATATATACACACACACACACACACACACACACACACACACTCACACACACACACACACACACACACACATGTATGTATATATATATATGTATATATATACACACATATATACAAACACGCATTAACACACACACACAGCACACATACACACGCATATATACAAACACGCATTAACACACACACACACAGCACACACACACACACACACACACACACACACACACACACACACACACACACACATACATCTATATATATATATATATATATATATATATATATATATATATATATATATACACACACATGAATATATACACATATGTATGGTAATTTTCTTCAATACTTTCGCATAACCGATTTTCGTATCGATGGCTTCCTCCCACATCATGGAAGCCACCAGGGAAATTGCAGATACAATATGACTTATATACACAGAATCAGACACTACATTGTCTAAGGCAGGGGCATGAAGGTCAGCCGCGTATTCACGACAGGAGACGCCGCCCGACCGACAGGCAGGAGCGCCCGACCCCGAGTGTGTCCGCCGCTCTCGCAGAACAATGGAAATCGGTTACTCTCGCCTACACCTCATTTGAATGATCCGAATCCAATGTCCGGATGCGCTTTTCCGAGAGACCTTCTGAACAATGTGCCAGGTCTTTGCTAATCCATTATAGAGGAATAAGTAACGAGTTGATTATGCATTTCGATGGTGCGGAATCCGCTTGTTTCCTGCATAATGTGGAGTTGGATCCTGTTTGCATTGGAGAGAGAGGTCGGCGGTCCGATGCAGAGGAGAAAGTGTGTAGACTATAATTATTATGTGCATGTGGGAAATTTGGTTGCTCATGACTGCTTGGTGATATTTTGTCTGGCTGTCTGTCTGTCTGTCTGTCTGACCGAATGTCTGTCTGTCTGTCGGTCTGTCTGTATATATGTCTGTATGTCTCTTTCTTTCTCCCTCCCACTCCTAGCGAGAGAGATAGAAAGAGAATAAAAGAAAGAAAAAAACATTGAAAAACAGAAAAAAACGACAGAGAAACAAACAAACAAACAAAAAAAAATGAAAATCAAACATCCAACACCAACGCAAGACAAATAAAAAAACAACAATAAACAAAACAACAATAACAATAAAAAATAATAATAACCATAACAACGAAATAAAAGCATGAACGAAATTGTCAGTAATAAAGTGTAACACCGAAAAAAAAAAAGAAAAAAAAAATAGGCATTTCCCGTTTCGAAATCGCTTGAGTGAAAGGCTCTGGGCTCCAATAGCAGTCATATTTCACATCGATAAGAGTGTGTGCAATTTATAGCGAAGGGAACTTTCGATATGTTTTTTTTTTTTTCATCTTAATGTTTTTTTTTTTTCTTTTTTTCTTTTTTAAGGAGAGCTTTTGTCTTGGTGTCAGTTTAATGGTGATATGTGATGGTGGGATGGTGACAATATGGATAGTGTGGAGATTATGAGGATGATCATGATGCTGATGATAATGATTGTTATGTGGACAGTAGCTATGATGATGATATTGAGGATGGTGATAATGATGATGATAGTAGTAGGGGTAATAATAATTATTACAATGATAATGATGATGATAATGATAATGATAATGATAATGATAATAATAATGATAATAATAATAACAATAATAATAATAATAAAAATAATAATGATAGTTAATGATAATAATAGTAATACTACTACAACTTTTATCAGAGATAACTATTACAATTATCATTATCATTATTATTATTGTCATTATTATTATTATCATCATTAATAATAATACCAATACTATTATTATCATCATTATCATTATTATTATTAATATCATGAATATAACCAGTCATTATCATTACTCTCACGCAAATATTTAGATAACTATCACACACACACACACACGCACACACACACACACACACACACACACACACACACACACACACACACACACACACACACACACACACACACACATACACATACGCACACACACACACACACATATGCATATACATATACATATAGATGTGTGTATATATAAATGTGTGTGTGTGTGTGTGTTTTCTTCTAAAGAGAAATGACGAAGCAGTGTGAAGACCAAACACCGTACAATTGATACTCTAATAGCCTTTTCTAACTACCATCGCTGTAAGAACAGTAATCGCACCTCATGCTATTGTTACGAAATAACTGACCCGTTTCGATTAAATTTCCTTCAGAATTATTTCAGGAAACATCCGAATGCGATGAAGGAGCCTAGACTTCGGATTAAGATGTTTGCATTTTTGAAAAAATTAACCACAACCTCTGCACTTCAGATACATTTTGCAAATTTATTACTCGTATTACAACTTTGTTTTGGTTCTTGCATCATGATATAGTGGTTTAATGATTCCTTAACATCACTAAATTCGATGTTTTATAATTTTGTGGTGGTGTATAACACTTTTTTTTTGTAAAGTGAATAGCAGCTCTTTCTCTTGTGTAATATTATCAATTTTCTATTTCGTATTATACTTTAAGCGCAATATTCATGTTTTATATAGCACAGAGAACATTATATTATGTAAGTTATTGATTAATAACTTAGGTATTTTATGTTTGTGTTACGTAAGTGTTTATATATTTTAATTGTGTTTATATATTTATGGTACCGCTAATGTTGTGGGTACAGTGCATAATATAAAATATAACTTTAAAACAACTATAAGTACCTATGAAATCAAATTCATACAATATGTTTAGGTAATGACTGAACTTCTGTCTGAATATCTAGTTAAAAAAAAAAAAAAAAACTTCATGCACTGTCCTGACTTTTTGCAAAATTTATGCAAATCGTTGTACAGTCAACGTTGCATGTGCGAAGTGAAAATGCTCATGTGTGTATACACTTTATTTATTAATAGATTTAAATGTAAAGCTTTAAATATTTTAAGATTTCAATCCAACAAGTTATTAGCCGCTAATGATCTAGGCTGTTGACGCGGAAGCTGATTTTGAATCATAGTCTCTGCTGAGAAAGGCGCTTCTTAAATTCGTTCAGTCAGAGCTCAGAGTTGCTAGAACGCTCTAGAAACACACACACACACACACACACACACACACACACACACACACACACACACACACACACAAACACACACACACACACACAAAACACACAAAACAACTTAAAGCAAAGCATGATAGTCCATACGTAGCCTGTCTAATAGGCCGATGGTGCACTTGTGGTTTGCACCTGTTCCTTTAAATCCCTTTAAATGGGCGCTATAGTGTAGCCACGTAATATTATTATATATTTATTTATTTTTTAAATTCAAAATGCTAATACACAGGAATATTTTACCTTAAATCGACATTAGTCGATATACCTTGCTAATTCGGAAGTGTTTATTTCACACATAAGAATTATACCTTTGGCATTTAAAAATATAGAGATAAACAATGAAACCAAGAGGACACGAATGGTAAATATATGACCAAGTTACCATAGTTAATGAAGGGGCTAAAATATGGGCTACTGAGAAATGTGGACAGAGGTGGTCGATTATACAGAAATAACTTTTGTTGGCAAATGTTGGGTAATCTACTTTTTCTTTGTGTTTTTATGTATTCCTTTGTAAATTCATGTATATATGTATTTATAGACGTATAGATGTAT
>NC_061830.1:1394790-1397290 GCF_019202785.1 Penaeus chinensis
ATTTATACACACAGGTATACAGACATATACACACACACATACACACACAAACGGATAGACATGAACATATTCACTAACTTACCACTAAACTGCAACAAATTTCACCTCCCGCTGCATTGCATCATCGAAGAGGAAGTCGCGGGGGGGGGGGGGGGGCAAAAAAAAACGTGTATTCCCGGAAATGTATTATTCATACGCAATAACCAGCTCCCGAATGGGAACACCTCTGACAAAAGGCTCAACAGACTCGGGAAATAAGATGCCAAGGGCGGGAAGCGACCCCGGGGACCGCGCTGTACTTTATGTGGGCGGGCGAGGCATGTGCGGCCGATATTGGGAAACGGAGGGAGGGGGGGGGGGAGAGGAGGGGGGAGGGAGAGGAGCGGGTAGGGAAGGGAGGGGAGGGTGGAGAGAGGGAGAGAGAGGGTAAAGCAGGAGGGGGGAGAGGAGAGGGAGGGAGAGAAGGAGAGGAGGGTATTGGAGGGGAGGGGGGGGGGGGGGGAGGTGCTTGTTAGTAAGAGGAATGGCGTCGGAGGGGAGGGAGGGGGAGGAGGAGGAAGGGGTGAGTGTGGGAAGAGGGGGTGGGGAGGTGGGAGAGTGAGAAACGAGAGGGATTGGGGAAGGTTTAGGAGGAACTAGGTATAGGGAGCAGGGGAAGAGAGAGGACGGGGGGGGGGGGGTAAGTCAGGGAGTGGATAGGAGGGGGAGTAAGGAAGGAGGGAGGGGGGGGGGGGGGAGGGGAGTGGAAAGGGGGGAAGGCTCGTGTGGTAAGTGATGGAGGGAGAGGGGGAGAGGGGGAGAAGGGGAGGGAAGGTGAAGGAGATATCTATAATTTGGTAAAATATGTATGGTAAAAAATGATGATATGGGGAAAATAAGAGCACAGAGATAATAAAGCAGAGATAAAGGGAATAATGATGATGATGATGACGATGTTGGTGATTATAATAATCAGGAGAATAACAATAATGATAAAGATAATCATAATAACAATAATGATAATGATAATCATAATAACAATAATGATAATGATAATCATAATAACAATAATGATAATGATAATCATAATAACAATGATCACAGTGAAAATGATGGTTTAATGACAAAAGAAAGGATTATAATGATCGTAATAACAATGATAATGATTATAAAACTGATAATAATATAACAATAATGATGATAAAAAGTAATATTAATAAAAACGGCAATAATAACAATGATAATGTTAATAAAAAGGATAATAATGATGGCAAGGATAATAATAAAAATAATACACAATAACAGTAACAATAAAAAAATAAAAATAATGAAAACAAATACAATAGCAACAATACTTACAACAATACACTTTATACAACCTGTCAATCATCCCTCCAACTCAAAAAAAAGAGAAAAAAAAAAGAAAAAAAAGATGTTATCGAATTTCTTGCAATCTCCCAAGGCTTAAAAGTTGCCGTGAGAGATTATTCCGCAAGTGAGTCGATAAGGTGTCGATCGAGGGTGCATTGCTGAGGGGGAGAGGGTGGGGTGAGGGGGAGAGGGGGAGGGAGAGGGAGTGAAGGGGTGAGGGGGAGGGGGGAGGGGAAGAGAGGGAGGGGGGAGGGGAGATGGAGAGGGAGTGAGGGGGGAGAGGGGGAGGATTTGGTTTGGGTTCATGCATGATATTAGCCCGAAAATGCAGTCTGGTGAGGAGAAAAGAGAGGGTTGGAGGATGCTAGGCTAAGTGAGAGAAGGAAGGGAACGAATGTAGACAGAAAAAGAAAGGGGAAGAGAGAGAAGGAAGGAAGAAAGGGGAAAAAAAAAGAGAGGGAAGGAAGAGAGGGGAGAAGAGAGAGAAGGGAGGATGGAAGGGGAAAAGAGAGGGAAGGAAGAGAGGGAAAAGAGGAAGAAGGGAGGAGGAAAGGGGAAACAGAAAATGGAGAAAGAGAAGAGAGGAAGAGAAGGGAGAGAAAGAGTGGAGGAAGAGAGAGGGGTGAAAGAGATTGGAAGAGGAGAGAGGGAAGAGAGAGGGAAAAAGATGGAGAGGGCTAGATCAGTAGTTCCCACGGCTTCTTCACTCTGAGACCCACGACCTACATATACTAATCTCACGGCCCCCGTTCAGCGTCATCTTTTTAGATTTAGTTCTTACGAGGTGTAGATGGTGTCATGTTGTCAGTATCTATGGGACAAGAACACTTTACGGAAAGATTCCAATTTATAATAATGATAATGATGACGACAATAATATAAATCATTATAATAATGATAATAATAATGATGCTAATAATGATAATGATAATGATAATAATCATGATAATAACAATATCAATGATATTTATAATTAAAATGATGATAGATCATAATTAATAACAATAATAATAATAAGAAGAAGAAGAATGATAATAGCAATAATACTTATAGTAATACTAATACTAATAAGATTGATAATAATAATAATAACAGTATCAATAATCATTATAGTAATAATGACAGTATTAATGGTAACGATAATAATGAT
>NC_061830.1:1414790-1417290 GCF_019202785.1 Penaeus chinensis
AACGACGGGGAAAAATGCTGGGTGTGGGTTGAGGGGATAGGAGGAGAGGGAAAGAGGGAAAGAGGGAAGAGGGAATAGCAGGAGAGGGGAGAGGGAAGAGGGGATAAGAGGAGAGGGAGAGGGAAGAGGGAATAGGAGGAGAGGGAAGAGGGAAGAGGGGATAAGAGGAGAGGGGGAGGGAAGATGGGAATAGGAGGAGAGGGGAAGAGGGAAGATGGGATAGGAGGAGAGGGGAGAGGTGAGAGGAGAAGAGTGTGTTCTCTCTGTGGCGAGGTGGAGACGAAGATTATGGATGGGGACGTGTTACTAAACTTATACTTATTTACATTATTGTATGTATCATTGTATATAAATGTATATGTACACACGCGTATATATACATATTTATATATTTTTGAATACACACACACATACACACACACACACACACACACACACACACACACACACACACACATTCTATACTGAACACACGGAGTGGACGCGATAGAAACAGCGGCTCACGTTATTTGACACTTAACTAACAACAATCGAAAGCAACAGGTAAGGTCAGCCCCTGACTACACCCTCACACATACAAATATCTCTTCCTTCTTTATGTTCGAGAGCCGAGGTCCTGCCGATCAACATACCTTCTTTATTCAACTATGTTTTTTCTCTTCTCTCTTTCCCATTACGTACGTTCATCAAGTGGTTTCTCAAGATCACCGCTTCCTCGAAGGGTGCTTTAGCCTCGGCGTTTTCTGCTCAGACGAAGCACGTGTTGTTCGTTAGGGCTGCCCCGTGGCACTCGGCTCCGGGTCACGGGGCTCGGCCGCTCAGGACACTAATCGCTTTTCGTTTTATCTCGTATCTCGGTGAGCCTTCGATTACTCTGTGTGTGTGTGTGTGTATGTGTATGTATATATATGTATATATATATATATATATATATATATATATATATATATATAGTGTATATATATATGTATATATATATGTATATATGTGTGTGTATATATATATATGTATATATATATATAGATAGATAGATAGATACACACACACACACACACACACACACACACACACACACACACACACATACACACACAGACATACACACACACACACACACACACACACACACACACACACACACATTTAAATGTGTGTGTGTGTGTGCTCATTTATGTTATGTGTAAATAGGTAAATAGATAGATAAGTATTTAGTTCAATAAGCAGACCGACACACAGACAATTAAAAGATCGATATAGATCTAGACACACACACACGAATTACTACAGATCTCACAGTTTTAAGTAATCCTACATACCATTGGATTCATAATCATACACGTGCTTTTACTATTGTTTTCCTTCACTTGTTTTATTCATTGACTCCCCAACACAGCAAATACAAATCTCACTCGGAATGCCACTAATGGTCTCCCTTGCATGTCGTTATCACAGGTGCTACGGCCCTCAAATGAGCTTCGAAACACACGCGTGAGATTTTGAGAGTGTTGCGAATGCGGTTCGGAGAAGTAGGTTTGGTCAATGACTGTTTTTGTTGCTTATATTATCTTCGTTAATATGATTATTATTATCACTGTTTTTTTCTGTATTAATATCACCATTATTATTCTTTATCATTATCATCGTTATTACTATTATCATTGTTATTATTATTATTACCATTGCTATTGTTATAGTTATTATTATTATAAGTCTTGTTATTATATTATAAGTCTTGTGTCAGGCACTATGTACCCCTTCACATAGCTTGTTTATTTATTTGTTTTCCATGTTGCCTGTTTAGAGGTACTATAAATACCATAAACGTCTCCTCGATATCGCAATGTACTGAGAAGAATTGAAGATAACTGGTGTCCTCGTTGATAAATCTTTTCTTGTCTTTCCCCTTGTTGATTTTCCGTGGATAAATTTTGCCTTAATATGCTTGCTAGATAATTTTTTGTTAGACCTCCCTTTGTTAAGATTCTCTTGTGACATTCCAAGGTAGCTCGTCTACAGACATATGCATTTATAACTATATAAACGCACACGCACATATATGTGTATGTGTGTGTCTTTTGATACAGAGTCCTAAAGTGTACGGAACTCTACTTTGCTAAAACGAGGCAAGGAGCTCTCTGCAGGCACTTGCGGAATTGGCACTTCCAGGGCCATATATGCTAATTGTTTGTTAATAGATATCAAGAGCTATGATTCGTTCCAACTTCCATCCAAATAAGAAATTAACACGAGTAAAAGGTGTAGATCGTAAGAATATAAGACTATTTTGCCAGATATCCATATATATTACTATTTATAATAAACCTTTGTTATTAGTAACAGTTTGTTATGAGTCATTATTGGAAAGAACTTGACTTTTACGAAGGATAATGCTCCGCAAACGAAGAGGAATGGAAGTGATGAAGAGAAATGATAACGAGTGGTAAGTATAATGAACAGAAATGGAAATTATTAGTGTATAGTTAACAATACGTACACCTTG
>NC_061830.1:1429790-1432290 GCF_019202785.1 Penaeus chinensis
CGGCGCACGACACACTCAATAAAAAGCAACATACCAGTATATACCAACATCCAGATTATACCACAAAATCCCTTCTAATAATCTATGCGTTTCAGGCACGCTAACGCTAAACTGATAGCGACCCGCACACAATAGTGCAGGAACTTAAACGATAACTATATTTATATCCATTAAATTTCAACCTTACAACAAAAATAGTGGAAATATGATAAAGACAACATAGTAGTTTAAGAATTTTTTTGATGATGTGAATGGTGATAACTATAATAAATACTGAAGATAACCAGAAATGCTAAACCATTGATAATACAGTAAATACATGATAAAAATCACTAATGCTGATGATAATAGAAATACTGCGATTAATGATGAAGTGGTACTAATAATGATAATAATAAAACTAATGATACTGATAAATAAAACTGATAATCACAAAAATTATAAATAAGAAACCAATGATAACATAAAAATTATAATAACCATAATAAAAAAAAAAAATAATAATCCAGAAAATAATAATAAACAATCATACAATAATAATAATAACAATAATGACAATAATAACTATAATAATAATAATGACAACAATAATAACAAGAAAAACTGATAGTAATAATAACAATAACATTAATAAAGCCAAAGAAATTTATTTAAAACTTTAGCGGAAGTGATGAGACAGAATGACCAAGGGAAAAAGAGGAATAAGAAGAAGCAGAAGAAGAAGAAGAAAAGAATAGAAGAAGGGGGATAGAGGGAGAGAGAGGGAGAAAAAAACAAAACGTGCAACACATTTTTTTTTTTTTTCGCGAAAGTGAAGAAAACGAAGGAAATAAATTTCTTATGAAGTAAAGACGCGCTGAGGATAATTATTTCATCATTGCAATCAAGTGCAAGGTGTCTGGTAAATTTATCCTACGTAAAAATCAACTAAGTGAGAGGCTATGAATACAATGGACCTAGACTGATGACTATCCTGATTATCTTTCCTTGAGAGAAATAAGGACGAGGATTAGTAATACTGTAGTAGAAATAAAGATGAAAGCAATACTTAAAAAAAAACAAAAAAAAAAAAAAATAAAAAAAAAAAAAAAAAAAAAAACATAATATATATATATAATATATATAAATAAAATATATATATATATACATTATAACACAGAAGGATAATAAAGAAAATGAAAAATACGCAAAAACACATAATAACGGAGTCCCTACTACTTCCCACCTACATTCCTACTTTATTTTTTCCTACTTAATAATTCCACTTCGTTTTCCCAACATTCCTTGCCTTACGTTTCCCTTTTTCCTTTCCTTTCTTTTCCTTCCCTACTTTCCTTTTTCCCTTCCTTTTATTCCTTTCTTGGTCCCCTCCTTTCTTTCTCCTTCTTAACTTTTTACTTCCTTTACTGTCCTTCCCTTATCCTTTCCTCTCTACTTTACTTTTTATCCCTTTCCTTTCTTTCCCCCTTCTCCAAAGAGAAAATAAGCTAACAGTAAAAGAAAGAACGAAAGATAGTAAAAAGAAACAAACTAGCGAAAAAAAAGGAATAAATAAATAAATAAAATAAAATAATAAAATAGATATAAAAAGAAAGAGAAAACAAAGAAACAGACAAAGAAATGAAAAAATAAAAGATAAAGAAAAGAAAAGAAAAAAATAGAAGTGGGGCTTTCCTCCCCCCCCTCGCGTAAGAGACGGTAAAGAACGAAGAAGGAAATCGATAGGACAATGGATCGAACCAGAAAGAAAGAACAAGATTCAAAATACAAAAGCCAAAAAAGTACTGTTAAAGGATGGGGCGTTAATCACTCATGTTCTGTTATTGTCTTCTTCGGTGTCTTTTAATTTTTATTATAAAATTTTTAAATTTTATTTTTAAATAAAGTTTTTTTTTTATTTTATAATAAATAATATTCTTATTTAAAAAAATTATTCCCTTTTTAAATTATTTTTTTTTATTTTTTAAATAAATTATAAAAAAAAAAACAATTAAAATAAAATCCCCTGTGTGTCTACTGAACTGCAGCCGTCTTAAAAATATGTCCAATAGTTTTTTGTTTTTGATGTTGTTATTGGTAAGAATTTTAGTATTACAGTAATCCTCACAAGGTCCGCATATGAACGCAAATTGGAGCGTCGGTGTTACCAGGTTTTTGCACTGAATGTTTGTGTTATGTGTTTGTGTGTGTGGGTGATTGTGTGTGTTTGTATAAAGCGTTCTGATGTTAATTGAGGTTGTTGTTGTTGTGACGTCATATCATACTAGTAACCCAACTCTCTGCCCAACCAGCCCTACCCACAAATCATCACCCTAATGCCCAGCGGGGCGGGGGGTTGTACTCTTGTGGGGCGGACGGAGCCAGGGGGGGTCGGCAACGGTCCCCCCCTGTAACGCCTGAGGTCTTTAGAAAGAGAACCCGCCCCCACAGCCGCGCGTCACCTCACACACAACCCACACCCCAACGGACATAAAAGAAAAAGTAAATCGCGTCCATTAAC
>NC_061830.1:1442290-1454790 GCF_019202785.1 Penaeus chinensis
TAAAATACCTTAACCTTGAATTATCATAATAAGGATAATTATAATGATATTCATAAAGATATTGATAATGATAATGGTAATATAAGTCATAATAATAATGATAATAATAATAATAATATTAATGATAATAATAATAATAATAATAATAATAATAATAATAATAATAATAATAACAATAACAAAATAATAACAATAATATTAATAACAAACAAAAACAACAACAATAATAATAATAATAACAATAATAATGAAATAAATTACGACAACACCTAGCGCCAGCAACAGCCCCAGAGCGCCCAAGGCACAACGGAATCCGATCTCGGGCAGCCTGGAGGCGGCCCCAGTGACGCGCGTCGCCGACCCTGTAATGAGGCGGCAGCACCTTCAACTAACCTGTTCCTTTAATTACATCGTCCCCGGACAACACCCCCTGTTATTAACGCTGGTAGCTCAGGTGAGGACCTAATTTTCAAGGTGTCAGTCTCCGCGGGCGTAGCAGGTAGCGGGGAGGACGTAATATAGCGTAGATGTACAAATGTGGGGTGAGTTAATGGAGTGTTTTTAGGTCGAGATTGGAAGAAATAAAATTGGTGAAAGTGGTAAGTTTAGGGGTAGTTTTGTTTCCTTGGTTCTGTTGTATTTTGTATTTTTGAAAAATAGATTTGTTAGATATGTTGGGTATAATTTATGAATTTATTTGTTTATTTGTTTATTCACTTGTTTGTTTGTTTGTTAGGTATCAGTTTATTAAATTTATTGTCCTGAAACTGAAACATTTTGGTTTTCGTTTCCCTTTTTTATGGTATTTACATGTACACACACACACACACACACACACACACACACACACACACACACACACACACACACACACACACACTCATACACACACACTATACTCCTATGCATAGAACTCAAGAAATACCCAAGGCTTTTGCACGTGAGAAATTCCGACAAAAACTGTCAAATTATAGCAGCTGTCATGACCAGGCCCTGTGGGAGCGTGAGTGAGTCTGGGCGATCTGGCTTCAGCTGGTAACCCTGGGAAGGAGAGGAGGAAGGATGTTATTCTATACTTATTTTTAAAATATATTGATGACAGTGATGGTAACAGCACAAGAGCAACACACATAATAATGATAATGGTTATTATCATTACCGTTACTATCGTCATTATCATTATTGTATTACATTCACACTTCTTTTACTTTACCCCCTCATTATTATCATTATCACTACCTATGTGATTATCATTATTATTATTATTACTATTATCGTTACAGATATGAATGCCTTAGTGTTATCATATTATCCATTAAATACACATCAATATCAACAGATAAAATCTGCATTTAATGCATTTAAACAACATGAAAAAAAACAGAATTTTGCAGTTTGGAAATGGAGGAAGCTTGTGAGCAGTTATGGATTAATATTGTATGATTGGATATCTCAATTAAAACGCGTCTATATGCTTTTAGAGATACTTTAGATAAAAAGAAAAATTACCTATGAATAGTAAGGATGATTATTTTCATGGTGATGATATTAACAGTTTAATGATGATAAGCATATCAAGATAATAATGATATGTCTGTCTTTAATTCGAGGCAGGTATCTTCTATACTTATCTCTCTATATATATATGCACACATATGCATATATAAATATATATATATATATATATATATATATATATATATATATATATATATATTTATATATATATATATATATATATATATATATATATATATATGTATATATATATATATATATATATATATGTATGTATGTGTGTGTGTGTGTGTGTGAGTGTGTGTGTGTGAGTACGTCTATATTTACATATATTTGTGTGTGTACGTGTTTTAATATATGTAAATCCAATACATGAATAAGCGAATGTTTGCATATGAAGCCACTAAAAGTGTGTCGTTCTGCATTTATTTGTCAGCAGTGGTAGAAGAGGTTTTTAAAATCGCCATTTTATAAATGTATATAATTGTCCAGAGTGTCCCTGCTCACATCCGGAAGGCATTTATACCACTCTGTTAGCGTAAATAATTTATGGCTGTATTGATTGAAAGGTGTCTCTGAAACTTTTTTTTTGTTTACCTTTGTTTGTTTACGCATTTTAAACAAGCGAAAAACAATGTATGTTGAAAAGTCGGAAATTACTGAGGCACTGGAATATTGTGTGTAAAACAAGGATGCATCATTGTAGCATTATGAAAAAATGGCAAAGAGAAACTGAACGGATACTTAAAATAACTTTTGCTGAGATGAAGAGACTAAGCCAATCATTGGATGTATGTTCCTGTTGTATGCATTGCGTCTGAGTACTAGGAAGGAAAAAAGAAAGAGAAAGAGAAAGAGGAAGAGAAAGGAAGAACGAGAGAGAGAGAGAGAGAGAGAGAGAGAGAGAGAGAGAGAGAGAGAGAGAGAGAGAGAGAGAGAGAGAGAGAGAGAGAGAGAGTATAAACAACATCCGTAAGGTGGCACTCTACTCATCTGTCCCTGGCTGAACAAAGGCTGCGCCTTGAAGCGCACATGAATGTATGTATGTATGAATGTATGTATGTACGAGAAAATTAACCCATGCCAAAATCTCTTATTACTATGCATTATAACTGAATTAGCATAGAAATGGCTAATCTGTATGATACTAATTCCGTAAACTGGGAGAGAGAACACCACAGAGATTTCACTGCTGACAGAACCACCGCATTTTGAATAAGGCCAGCTGGGATAAAATCGACCTCTTTTGTTCCCAGGCTCTAAAGAGGGCTAAATGGTTTGGAATGTAAACACAGGGGTATAGGCGTATGTGTGCGTGCGTGGCGTGCGTTTGTGTGTGTGTGTGTGTGTGTGTGTGTGTGTGTGTGTGTGTGTGTGTGTGTGTGTGTGTGTGTGTGTGAATATATTTACATGTATACAAATGTATGTGTATTTGTGAATATATTTACATGTATACAAATGTATGTGTATTTGTGAATATATTTACATGTATACAAATGTATGTATATATCCATACCTATCTATCTATACATATACATTATATATACACACCGCCCCTCTTTCTCCCTTTTTGAAAGAAAGAAAAAATATTTCCATCCACCCTCTATGCTGAAAAATGAAAGGACGCTGGTGAGTCTAGAAATCATGTATGGAGTACTTGTTAAATTCATAGGCTCCAAGAGATACCCTGTTGTGCTGACAAATTCATATTTTGGAATTTCAATATCAAACAAAAACTGCACTTCCTGGAAACAAAGAGAGAGAGAGAGAGAGAGAGAGAGAGAGAGAGAGAGAGAGAGAGAGAGAGAGAGAGAGAGAGAGAGAGAGAGAGAGAGAGATTCAAAGTGATATATAAATAGCTAGATAAACAGATATTCAGAAAGACTGCTTGATAGGAAGATATACAAATATATATATATATATATATATATATATATATATATATATATATATATATAGAGAGAGAGAGAGAGAGAGAGAGAGAGAGAGAGAGAGAGAGAGAGAGATAGACAGGCATATAGATAATGAAGAGACAGTCTTAACCAAGGGAGGAAGAGAAGCAAAAGGCATACTATCAAATTACTCTGTCAAAGGTAGAACATAAAAATCCGCAGAAATTGGTCAGTAAAGTTTCACTTGAAGAACAGTCACTTAAAGTTTCTTCGTACCGGACGCTGGTCCCCTCATAACGTGCAAAAATATAACTTTGGAGCGTTGTACTTTTCGGTTCCCTTGTAACCACATTAGAGTCTCAATTGCAAGTGTACACATTTTTATGCAACTATTCTTTTTATCACAGCCAAAATTATATATCTATTTATATATTTATCAATCAATCAATCTCTCTCTATTTGTCTTTATATAAGTATTTATATATATATATATATATATATATATATATATATATATATATATATATTAATCCATTTCCTTCACATAACTCATGCTTCTGGCTTTATTTTATCGACAAAGAACCAATATTCAAAAACACACAAAGGCAAATTAAACATAATCTATATGCAGATTATGCCGGGGTACCGCTCGTGATTATGTGTTAGCGGGAGTCACAATACGCTCATTCACCAAGCAAAGCGTTGATGATACTGTCACCAAAATTTAGACGATTTTGAACTGAAGACTTCTGATTAAGGAAAAATTCATAAGAAGTTAAACATGAGTAATGTATATAAGTGAACTTGAATTTATGTTTACATTACTGAAGACTACCCGGAGAACATAGCGAAAAATTATGCTTGTTTCCTTACTTTCTTGTGAATGTAGAGATGTTTCTGCTTGTTTGATTGTTTATCTATTTTCATTTGAATAGAGTACTGTCACTGATGTAGATTAGAACATGACATTGACTAGGAACGTCAATGTGGTTTTAGAATGTATATTTCCTAAGACTTTGATCTCTCTCTCTCTCTCTCTCTCTCTCTCTCTCTCTCTCTCTCTCTCTCTCTCTCTCTCTCTCTCTCTCTCTCTCTCTCTCTCTCTCCCTCCCTCACTCCCCCCCTCTCCCTCTCTCTCTTCTCTTCTCTTCTCTTCTCTTCTCTTCTCTTCTCTTCTCTTCTCTTCTCTTCTCTTCTCTTTATGAATATAAAATAATTATATATGTCAATAATGCACCCCCTTCTACACTCTCCGCTAAAAGTTTAATCTATGTATATCATATATATAAATTAACAATGAAATTTATTAACAAAGCAAATAACCAAACAAAATTTTGTTTCGGTAAAAACAAGTAAAGAAAAAAAGAAAATGATGAAGAAAAAAAAATCTCACGTTTTACTCAATACATGGCTTCCTCTTGGATCCATGGCACCATTAATTATTCCCTTCCGGTGCTCATTATCAAGAAAGGCATGTCTTTGAAGTGAAGATATGAAAAGGGAAAGAGGAAATCTGATGGCGAAGGCGAAGACATTGTGTGGAGCATAGGTCGGTCGTGTCGTGAGAAGAAAATAATCAGGATAATCTTTGGTAGTTTATAAACATAGGTTTGCATATATATATGTATCATTATCTCTATCTCTATCTCTATCTATCTATCTATCTATCTATCTATCTATCTATCTATCTATCTATCTATCTATCTATCTATCTATCTATCTATCTATCTATCTATCTATCTATTTATATATTAAATTAGGCAGGGCATCCAATCAGGCAAAGGTGACACTGCCATATAACCTCTCAATAACACACACACACACACACACACACACACACACACACACACACACACACACACACACACACACACACATACACACATATACAAATACATATATATGCACACATATATATGTGTGTGTGTGTGTATGTATGTGTGTATATAGGCATATATATATATATATATATATACATATATATATATATATATATATATATATATATATATATATATACACATATATATATATATATATATATATATATATATATATATATATATATACATTTATACACACACACACACACACACTCTCGCGCACACAGACACACATGTATAAGTTTTTCATTTATTTATTAGTTAAAAAAAATAAAAATGCTTCACTGTTGTCAATATATTATAAGCACATTTCACAGAAAACATTCTATTTCTTCTTGGAAATATATTACTAAGTATAAGAGTAATCCAAACCTTGAATATATAACACCCATTATATCGTTGTTAGTCTCATTACCATTATTTCTCTTATCATTATTATAATAATAATTATTGGTATTAGTGTTATCATTATTATCATTACTGTTATTGTTATATTCTTATTATTGTTATTTTTATTATAATTATTGTTAATATTTTTATTATAATTAATATTACCATTATTAACACTTTATTATTACTATTATTATTATTATTATTATTATTATTATTATTAGTATTATTATTATTACTACTATCCTCCACCTTCACATCTTTATTATCAATATTATTATTAGGTCTATTATTATTATTACTATTTTCATAAAATGTATTATTGCTAAAATGTTTATTTATAATATTTATTTATAACATTTATTTATATCTATATCTATTTGATCTTTACTATGTTTATTTATAATGTTGCTATGATATATGTGATATTAAATATTGCTATATATTTATTATTGTTATTATCATTATTCTTATCATTTTATTACATTCTTATTATTCAAAATACTACTATGGTCATTATTATCATCATCTTCATTACCATCAACATTATCCATATAATTATCATTCTCACCTTCACACGGATGTATATATGTATATTCTCTTTTGTTTGGAGGTTAGAAAAAAGGGGGGGGGGGGGGGGGTTTGGTTTGCGAAGTTCTAGCTTCGCCCGGGCCTTCTAGATATGGCCCGGCCTGTGTCAGCTTTTTTACGGCTGTCTCATTGAGTTGTCTGACACTCGGTGCTTACCGTGGCGGCGGGATTGCCAGCAAGCGCTCCTGCCGCCATGGTGTAAGCATTTCGCATAGCCTCTTTACCAGCACGGCGGCTGTTGTGGGCGGTCCATGTCTCAGGAATTGTGTATGGTTACAATTTTCTAGGTAGTGGACTAGTGTGGCGTTCGGCTCGCCGCAGTGCTTGCAGCACCATTCATCGCGTTCGATTGTTGGGATAATCTGCCATGCACAGTGGTAACCTAGGCGCATTCTGTGAAGAATGACTTCGGTACCTCTGTTGCTTACTTCAGAGAGTGCCAGTGGTTCAGAGCCTGTGGCGTCTGAGTACCAGCTGGCCGAGGGGGAGGTTCTCGTTTCCTCTCTGTGGAGCTGCCGTAGGAAGGTACGACCGACCAAGGCACACTTCTCCATAAGTAATTTTCGGCTCGGTTTTATCGTCATGGGATTTGGGGGCATACCCCTGCCAGCGGCGGCTAGTCTGTCAGCAAGCTCGTTCCCTCTGATGCCGATGTGGCTTGGGACCCAATTGATGATAATTCTTCTACCCTGAGCAAGAATTCTCTGTGCCATTGTGAGAATCGTGGTCAGTAGGTAGATGTTGTCTGTGGGTGAGCTGTGCTGAAGACAGTCAATGGCTGCCCTGGAGTCTGTGTGTATGACCACGTGTCCTTCCCTTAGGGACGCGTGGCCTAGGGCTCCCATGATTGCAACTGCCTCTGCCTGTAGCGAGGAGGCGTTGTCTGTTACCCTCATGGATCGCGTGGCATCCCTAGCTGCAAAGCCGGCGCCTGCAGTGTGGCTCAAGGGATCGACCGATCCATCCGTGTAGTATGTTCTACTACCCGGAGGAGTGATGGCTGCAATGACCCTGTGGGCTTCTGCCTTTAGGCTAGGCATGGGGTATAGGCTCTTTTTCATTGACAGGTTCATTATGTTGAACTCTATCAGGCTCAGTGCCCACGGCGGGGCTTCGGCAAAGTCGGGGTGGGGGGGAGTCCATGCCCTTAGCAAGAAGCTGTTCTTTGAGCTGATGGCGTATCAACACCCTGGCTGTATGAGACAGCCAGGAGTTGTTTGCAACGAGCTCGTTGTCTTGTTCGAGGCATCTGACCAATTTTTGTCTTAGGCTTGTGTTCCTGGGAGCCTGGATGACCTTTGACAGAAATTGTGTTGCCGTTAGATCGATTCGTGAGTCCAGGGGGAGAAGGTTTGCCTCCATCAGGAGGTTGAGGACCTTCGTCCACCTCGGGGCACCCAGAATGATCCTGGCAGCTTCATTTTGGACTGTTTCTAATTTGTCTGTGTGCTTTTTCTTTGCAGCAATTAGAGCGACTGAGGCATAGTCCACAATGGGCCGGACAGCATGTACATAGAATGATCTTAGTACTTTGTGTCTGGCCCCTATGCGTCTCCCAGTCATTGCTCTCATGACAGACAGTCTTGCTTTGGTTCGGTCAACCAGGTACTGGACCTCCTTATGGAAGGAGAGGGTCCGGTCTATCCTTACCCCAAGGTATAGGTAGTCCTTGACCCATTCTAATTCCACTCCCTGGATTTTCAGTCTTGTGCCTCGAACTCTCTGTCTCAAAGCCATGGCTTTGGATTTGGCAGCAGAGATCTTTAGTCCCGTCCTACAACACTCCTCTGACACGAGGTCCAGACAACGCTGGGCTTTATTCTGGCTGCGTGGTCCAGTGGAGGTGATAGCGAGATCGTCTGCATACGAGATGATCTGGCACCCCACTGGGAGGTTTATGTTGAGGATGCAGGACATTAAAGTGTTGAATAGGGCTGGACTGAGAACCCCACCCTGTGGCGTTCCATTTTCGAGCGGCATGTGCTGCGATAGGTGACCCTGGAATTTGACATTGGCAGTCCTGTTCCTGAAGTAGTCACCTATCCAAGCCAAGAGCTTTCCTCTGATTCCCTTCTGGATCAGGCTTTCCTGAATGGCAAGCGGACTTGCCAGTTCAAAAGCCTTCTCCAGGTCAAGGAATACCACCACAGCTGGGCCCTTGCTGATTGTGCTTAAGAGCGTGGCTAAGCTGTGTGCTGTGCCCATGCCCCTTGTGAACCCGTGAAGGTGTTCGTGCGGGGGTCCCGTTTTCCATTGAAGCCGGTTTAGTACCATCCTCTCAGCCGTCTTGGCCAGGCAGCTGAGCAGAGAGATGGGGCGGTACTTCCCCGGCTCCTTTGGTTTTGGGACGGGAACTATGGTAGCCCTCTTCCAACTCTGGGGTAGAGTGGAAGTTTCCCAGGACTTGTTGATGAGTTGCAAGAGTGCACGCTCACCTGCTAGTCCTAGGTGGGAGATAATGGGGTACGAGATCCCATCAGAGCCCGGGGCTGTGTTGGAACTGGTTTTATAGGCTTTCCTTAGTTCCCTCAGAGAAAAGATAACGTCTGAGTTATCGGGTTCGGCTGCCCTTTCTCTGATCTGAGCGTGTCTGTCTGGCTGTAGACGCTCTTGTCTTGCCCTCAGCTCGGCTGGCAGACTGTTGCTGCTCGTTCTCGCAGAGAACTCGTGCGCCAGTCTGTTAGCCTCTGCTTGGGGGTCGTGATGGGTGCACCTCGGGGCTGAGGGGCTGGTAGCTCGCTTGACCCGTTGCCACAGCTCTGAAAGGGTGGTTTGGTGGTCGAAGGACTCACACCATTCCAGCCACTTTTCCTGCCTGACTCTGTTGGCAGTTTCCTTGGCATCCGTGACAGCTTCCCTTAGGAGGGATAGGTTGTCAGGGGTTCTTTGCCTTCGGAATAGTTTTCGGCACATGTTCACCCTGTGGTTGACCTCCCTGATCTCGTCATTGAAGTACCAGGCGTCTTTGTGACTTCTGGACCCAGGCCGAGTTTTGGGTATGGTCTGTGAGGCTGCTTCATTAATGGCGTTTAGCAGGCTGGCTTCGAGCACTTCCACATTTTCGCTTTGTGGGGGATTGTTGCATCTCAGACAGAGGGCCAAGGCGTTTTGAAACGCCTGCCAGTTGGCCTTGTCTGTTTTCCATCTTGGATTTGGTCTTAGGATTTCGGCTGGGCCAGCATCCATGAGGGTAGTTATAGTGCCGTAATGGTCACTTGTGACGGTCTCATCGACACACCAGCCAATCCTCCCCACCAGAGTCGCAGTGGCCAGGGTGAGGTCTAGGACCCCTCCTCTGACATGCGTTGGCTCTTGGGTGTTGAGGAGAGCGATCTCAGGGAATGTCTCTAGCACGTCAGCTATGTGATAGCCGGCCGCATCCGGTGCCCGGCAGGGAGCCAGGATGGGGTGGTGTGCATTGAAGTCTCCCCCTATGATCACTCGGTCGTGTGCAGCAGAAGCACAGACCTGGCTGATGTCTAAGCTTTTACAGCGTGGCCGGCTGTACACATTGTACAGTTTGAGGGGCCCCCCGGCCAGGTGAACCTCGACGGCAAGGGATTCAACATCGTCTCCACAGTGCGATGCATCGGCTATTGCGGAGCAGGGGATTGTTGCTCTCACAAGGGTGATCAAGCCTCTCTTGCCAGGTGTTTGTGGCAGTGTGAAGGCATGGTACCCTGAGAAGCGAACAGTGTCCACTGTTAATGTCTCCTGGAGCATGACAATGTCAATGTTCCTTGATCGCACTACTGCTTGGAGAAAAGCGTTCTTTGCAGAGAAGCTATTGATGTTCCACTGTAGGATGCTTAGATGGTGTGTCATGATGTTACTCAGTGATAGTTACATCAGAGACATCGTCGGAGTCTGACAACTCCATTGCGAGGTCCTCGCTGGTTGAGGGCTCCTCGTCTGTTGTCAGGCTATCCTTGGGTCCACTGGGGGGTGGAGAGCCTTTGGTAGCTCTGACTTTGGTTGGTTCGGCTTTTCTCTCAGGCTTTTTCTTGGCTGGCCTTGCTGGCCTTGCCTGGGCAAGGTCAGCGTGATCTGGCTCTGGCTGCACAGATTCAGCCTGTTTTGGCTCTGCCTGTGAAGGCATGGCCTGGTTTGGAGTGGGGAGGGGAGTCTCGTCCTGGGGTGAGGGTGAGGCTGGTTTTTCTCTAGCCAGCTTTCTTCCCTTCAGGGCTGCGACAGTCTGGGTCATTGCCGTCATGGCGACCGAAACTGCCTTCTCGGCCTCCTCACTCGACCTCCCCAGGGCTGTTGCTACTGCTGTGACAACAGCAGTTAACAGGAGAGTCATATCGTCCTCGTCAAAGAGGAGATGATCATCTGTTGGGGAGGTTTTTGTGGTGCTCTTAGAAACTTTTTTCTTTAGTTTCTTTTTCTGCACCTTTGGCATTGTCGGAAACTCCTTTTTGTTGGAGACATCCGGTGTCGGCTGGGGGGCGGCTTCCTTCCTCTTAGGAGGTCGGGGGGCCTTTTCGCTTTTGTTCCTTCCCCAGACATGGGTGCCCGGTGGGGCAGGAACAAAGTCTGATCGGTTTTGAGCAACCTCTTGTCGCCTGAGGGCCGCCTTTTTCCTGACAGAGCAAGTCAGGCTCCAGGCATGATGCTTCTTGGCACAGTTGGGACATTTGGCTGTTGTGTCCCTCTTTTCCTCTTTGTATGCCTTGAGGCATACCTCTGTGTTGTGTGCCTTGCTACAGACACCACATTTAGGCTTGGCTGTACAGTTAGCCTTGTGGTGACCGTATTTCTGGCACTTGAAACACCGAAGTGGTTCTGGCACATACGTTCGAAGGTTGTAGGTGCCCCAGTTACCCAGATCAAGGGTAGTGGTTGGGGCACCTTTCATGGTCACCAGGACTTGCCTGGTTGGGGTCTTCCCCTTCGACATTCGGGAAGCCTGCACGACCTGTGGGTGTGAAGCGATCAGCTCCACATCGTACGAGACTGAGAAGCCAAGTAGCACCATCTTGGCTCTCTTTTCCTCGGGACTTAGTGGGGAAAGACTCACTTTTCTCCCATCAGTTAGCTCCTTCGTTTCCCGGAGGAAATTTAAGGTAGCTTGATCTTTGGGCATTATGATCATGCCCTGATCTCGGGCGACCCGGATCGACAACCGGATTTTCCGTTGCAACTCCAATGCCCTGACCAATTGGTAGGCATTGTCGAAGCCTTCGGGTTTAGCTGGCACTTTGAACTGGGTGAAGCGTTTAGGGGGTCCCGACTCTTCATCAGAGTCGGTATCCGGCCTCGGACGCTTCGGCCCGCCCTTTCGGCTTTCGGGCTTGTTTGAGGAGGCAGGAGCTGATGCGGCTGGTTCAGCCTGCTCTCCCCTCTCAGTCGGGGAGGCCGTCTGTGAACTCAGGGGCCTCCCTGGCTTAGCTGCTGGCCTGGAGAGGCCAGCTCGCGAGTCAAGATCTTTGACTATTCGGTGGACAGACCCATTGGCTTCGGTCTTGTCCACCTTAGCAGCAGGGGTGACAGTGTCATCCTGTGCTTGGGGCTTTCTTTTGCCACCGGAAGGCGCATATGCCTTCATGGTGACTACCGTGGTCTGGGCCTTGCGCGGTTCGTCAACTGTAAGTTCAGTCTGTGGGGGGTGTTTGATTGTTTTTTCCATGAATTGGTAAGTGCTTCATCCTCTCACGCCCCCACCCACCACGGAGTCCAACAAGGGGAAGCTGAGTGTCAGAACCAGTGTCTAACAGCAACAGGAGTGATGAGAGGATATACGCAGCCAATAGCCATTGTGACGGCACTCACGGACCATTGTGAGTGCCAATGGCGGCATGACTGCTTGACCCTAGCCTCCCGGGGGAGACCAGCCGATTGACCGTGACCGGGCCGGGATCAGGCCGCCTGTCTTGCTGGAATAGAGGACCAAAGAGGCGTGTTGCTAGCCGCAGGGCGTACTCGTTCACGGCATCGCTCAACCTCCAGGACTCCCGTCTCCACAGCGCACAAGGCTGCCACGCACGGCAATCGCGTGGGTAGGTGTAAACCCCTGGGGAGAGACCAGAGGGGATGCCCTTCCACCTACGAGACATCATTGTTTGGAGCCCTTTTGCTCAGCCCTCTGAGGCAGCCACCCAAAGGTTGCTTCACCGCAGTGAGGGAAGAGGAGTCTTGCACTTTTACCAGGCAGTTCCTTTCATCCCTCTGAAGCAACCACCCAAAGGTTGTTTCACCTCAGTGAGGAAGGAAAGGACCTGTGTCT
>NC_061830.1:1492290-1494790 GCF_019202785.1 Penaeus chinensis
CAGTAAGATGTGTGCGAGTACCTTGCCTGGTACACTGAGTAGTGTAATGCCTCGGTGATTGCTGCAGTCCCACCGATCCCCTTTCCCCTTCCAGAGAGGGATGACCACACCCCTCAGCAGGTCAGGGGGAAAGGTACCAGTCTGCCAGATGGCAGACAGGACTGCATGCAAGCCCCTTGCCATAGGTTCTCCACCAGCCTTTAACAATTCGGCTGGGATGCCACAGACACCTGCTGCTTTACCACTCTTCAGCTTGGAGATTGCCCCCCTGATTTCGATCAGGGAGGGTGGATCCTCGCTGATGGGTGGATCTGGCAGAGGAGTCTCAACATTACCCGCATCCATGTTAACTGTTGGTGGATCAACCTTATACAACTGCTCAAAATACTCAGCCCAACGCACACGCACCCCATCAGGATCTGAGATTATCTGGCCACTTGCTGAGCGGAATTCAGCCGTCTGTGAGGGGGACTTGGAGTTCAGCTTTCTCAGAGCTTGGTAGGCAGGACGAAGGTCATTTACAAGGAAATGGCTTTCGACCTCCTCTGCAAGACTACTGATAAACTGTTCCTTATCCCTTCTCAACAGTGACCTAGTCCTGCGCACCAGAGAGCGGTGCAAAGTGCGATCCCCTGACAGTCGAGTCGCACGACACGCATCTGTGGCTTCCAGCGTCTCCTGCGAGATGGAATTCTGTCTTGTTCTTGGGCGTTCACCAATGGATTCCTGAGCTGCATCAAGCGTTTCACGCTTGAAGGTATCCCACATAAGAACAGGCCCTCGAGTGCTGTGAGACGACCAGAGATAGCCTCGGCAAACCCCCGGGTACACTCGTCCTCCCTCAATCTGTCCAAATTAAACACCCTAGGGTGTTCATTTGGGCGACGGGGGGTTCTAAAGTGGACCCGCAGAGTAGCCACCACTATTCTATGGTCAGTTCCACAGAACTCAGCGCTTCGATATACCCTGCAGTTCTGGAGGATCCTCCATCGAGTGCTAACGAGGATGTGGTCGATCTCCTTGGCCACTCTTCCTGTATCGCTGTACCAAGTCCAGCGATGCGGGTCAGAACGCTGATACCAGGAGCCAGAAATCCTCAATTTCTGGGACCTAGCAAAGTCACGGAAAAGGAGGCTATTCTCACTGCCAGCATCAGCTCCTGAGCCATGAGGACCGACAGACATCTCGTAGCCAGCTCGATCACAGCCGGATACCGCATTGAAGTCACCCAGCACAATACGAATATCTCGCCGAGGACATATGTCTGCCACAGATGCAAGTTTGGCGTAAAACATCTCTTTCACCTCAAGTTTATATACATCCGTAGGAGCGTATACAGCAACAAGAGACATGAAGCCAAATGAAAGCTTCAGTCTCAATACCATGATACGCTCATCGACTGGAGTGACCACAACTACCAAGGGTTGAAGTCTGCTGGAGATGGCTATGGCTACTCCCTGGAGATGGTGGCCATCGCTGCGGCCCGACCAGTAGTAGGTGTAGCCACCCACACTAATCGTGCCACTGCCAGGTCTTCTCACCTCCGAGAGAGCAGCCACCTCAACTCTCAGCTGTTTCAACTCCCTCGATAGTATTGGTAACCGATCGTCCTGTCGCAGGGAACGGATGTTCCAAGCCCCCACCCTGACAGTCCGCCTGAGGTCTAACCTCGGGCAGTCACTCCGGGTGGGCGCCACCTCTGCCACCCCTACCGACGCCGCCCCATATAGAGGAGGTTGGCTGGCTGCAGGCCCCATAATCCACCTGCAGGGCTCCCTAGGGCTTTCCCCCACAAGCATCACGCCAGGCTGGCGGCCGCTGGGACCCAGCTGGGACTGGGGGTAACCCCCCCCTCCCCACCCGAGTCCCAGCGGTCGCCAACCCAGAGGGACCCACAGCCCGCCGTACTTGCTGGGTAGCAGGGACTTTAGCCCTCCCCCCAGCGTCAACTTCTACATTAGACATTGCCAGTGGTTATCTCGGGGGGGCCGACTGGCAAGGCCTGCCTCCCCACAGCCGCCCATTAACCCCAGGGGGCGCGGGGGACAGGAGTTAGTACGAAGCCAGGGCGTATCCACACGCCGGTGGGCCATAGCTCCGTACCTTTAGGGCCTCCTGCTGCTCCAAGAGCCTCCACAGTTCAGCCTAGGACCGCAAGGTACCTAGTTTCCATGGGTGGCCACGAGGAGGCACTGTAGAAGTCTTGATGATGGAGAGGCTATGAGCTGGCAGGGGAGTCTTATGCATAGCTGCTCCCTTTTTCGCACCAGGCTAGCCAGCGGTGGCAGCTGAAAGCGGGAGGGCATGCAAGCAGGCACTTAACGCTAACTAGGCTACCACACCATCGCTTCACATCATCCCGAGCATGAAGCACCCACCCTGCCAGGCCTGCATCCTTCGTTTTCATTCATCCTTTTTTTTTTCTCCTCCCTGCATATCTTCGTCTTCCACTTTCTCTTCCTTTCCCATTACTTGCATCTGGCCTCGTGTGAGTTTGGCT
>NC_061830.1:1562290-1564790 GCF_019202785.1 Penaeus chinensis
GAGAGAGCGAGAGCGAGAGCGAGAGCGAGAGAGAGAGAGAGAGAGAGAGAGAGAGAGAGAGAGAGAGAGGGAGAGAGGGAGAGAGAGAGAGAGAGAGAGAGAGAGAGAGAGACAGAGAGACAGAGAAACAGAGAAATCTAGTACAACTGAATAATTCCCGACCAGCCACAGAGTGATCAAAGTGATATTTCCCTGTTCATAATTTCGCATGACTAGAGGCGCTAATTACTTCATAATGTAATACTGATAACGAATTATATTTGAATAAACATATGTACTAAATAATTGTAATTGATTTCACTGATCGGAAGGTTATAGTAAAGGACATGCACAAACACGCTTGTGCATACACTCACACACAGAGGTATAGATAGATGGATGGAAAGATAAATATAGAGAGATAGATAGATACATAGATAAATATAGAGAGATAGATAGATAGTGATAGGTAGACATAGATAGATATAGAAAGAGAGAGAGAGGTAGAGAGCCGTCGACAGATCGTTAGATAAATAAACAAAGTAATAGACAGATAGATAGATTGATAAATAGATAAAGATAGAGCGAGATTGAGCGATCGGAGGATAGATAGACAGGCGGGTATAAGAACAAATAAATAGACAGACAGACAAATAGATATATGAATTGATAGTTAGGGAAAAAGGAAGACTGATAGATAGATCTATATATATTTGCCTATTTATATAGATAGGCAAATAGATATATTGCAGTATGATGTAAAATAATAATAATGTTAATAGTAATAATAATGATAATAAAAATAATAATAATAATAATAATAATAATGATAATAATAATAATAATAATAATAATAATAATAATAATAATAATAATAATAATAATGATAATAACATCCCTGAGGTAGGCTGTTCCTTCTCGGGTGCCTTCTGAGCAAATAATCTACGGGGGAAAACCCTGGTTTCATTACATGACCCTATTTGTGGGCCTGTCTGGTATGTGGGCTTATGCGTATGTGTGTGTGTGTGTGTGTGTGTGTCTGTATGAGTGCGTAAATTTGCGTGTGTACCCGTGTGTGAAAATACAAGATACTGCAAGTAGACTACAAAATAATACTAATGATAGAATGATAATATATCGTCATATCTATAATAGTGACAATAATGGTAACAATGATATTAATAATAAAAATAATGATATTGATATTAATGACAACGACATTTTAATGAAAGTAATAATGATATTGAAATAATAAGATAATAATAATAATGATAAATATTAATAATAATAACAATAATGATGATAACAGTAGTAACAATAATAATAATGATAATAATAACAATAATGATGATAACAGTAGTAACAAAAATAATAATGATAATAAAAATGATGATAAGAGTAATATCAATAACAATAAAGAAGAGGAAAAGCAAAAAATCCGTAAAAAAACAAAGAAGATGTACCGTAATTCTCAATTTGTCATTCATATAAGTGTAACCCTATAACCTTTAATTGTCGTTCGTTATCATACATGATGTCATGGTGAATAATAGTTAGAAAGTTGTTCAAACGATTAAAGTGAATGAAAAAAAAAAAAAAAAAACAAGAACAACTATGGTATGGTATTACTCAATAGGCATATTACTGAAATTCATGCTTGATAACATATTACATAATTTCAGAATATGTTTTTTTTTATTAATACACCAGCTTTTTGATAAGTTATAAATCAAATACACTTTCTGAAATAAACGTTTAATCTGATATCTATAAATAAGAAGGAAAAAAGCAACAGAAAGAAAAAAAAGACAGAGGTGAAGGAAAAGAAAGAGAGAAGGAGAGAAAGAAAGAGAGGAAAAGGAATGACAGAAATAAAGAAAAAATCCACTTAAGAAAGCATTCAGCACTTTAATACAGGAATAAATAAACATCACAAAAGTAATGTCGAGGAAATGGGCTAACATTCCATAACTTCTGGCATGAGACAAAACTATTTAGCTCCACGCCTGTTAACGCTCTCGTTGCAGGTATGCAAGTGGTCTTTGATCCGGGTGTAAGTAGTCTGTATACTTAGGGATGCCCAAAATGATACAGAAACAGATATATACAGAAAGGTCTTGTTTTACTTTGTTTATTTATCTATCGGTCTGTCAACCACTCTCTTCCCCTCTCTCTCTCTCTCTCTTTCTATATCTATCTGTGTCTACCTATCACTTCCTATCTATCTGATACAGATTATGCATTATATTCTTCCTTATTGATAACAATGAATTATGATGACTGTCAAGGCAGAGAATATAAGAAAAATGTAGGTAATAGAATTATAGATAATCTTATACAGTGAAATGTTCATTGGAGGGGAGAGCTGTTATCAGGTACATGGTATCTGATGAAAGAAACTTTATGTATATATGTATTTCTTTTTCTTTGACATATTCATTAGAATGCAGTTTTTGCATTTTGCTGTTTCTTTTTAATTTTAAAGGTAATGATAATAAGTTCAAGCATGTCATACAGTGTT
>NC_061830.1:1569790-1572290 GCF_019202785.1 Penaeus chinensis
CATTACCCACATCAAGTCTATTTCACGAATATCTGCCCAGTCACATTAAACAGAGACAGATATGTTTCTGCATTCTTCAGTATTTGAATCCATTTCCTAAACTTCTGAAGCATTTGATTAATAAAGATAGACATAGGAGCGCTGGTACACTCTATATATTATTTTCATAATTATTATTATTACCTATATCATCATTATTGTTCTTATCAGCATTATCATTATTACCATTATCAATATCATCACTATCATTTTGTTATTATCATCACTGCTGTTATTATCATTATTGTCATTTGTATCATTATTATCATTATTGTTATCATTATTATCGTTACTTTTATTATTATTATCATTAATATCAATATTTTTAGTATTATGATTTTCATCTTTATCATTATTTTTATTTTTAGTATTATCGTTATTATTGTTACTATCATCATCATCATCATCTTTATTATTATTATTTGTATTATTATTATCATCATAATCATCTTTATTATTATTATTATTATCATCACCCTCTTCATTATTATAATTATTACCATTGCCATTATTGTCTAGAGTATCATTACCATTACTATTATCATTATCAATGATGATACTATCACATCACCTTCACAGTGCCGATAGTACGCCTACTTTTTCCTCTCTTTCTCTCCGCCCTTCCTTTAGCGCCCACGAAGCCCCAGAGCTGAAGCTGAAGCCCTTCTGGTGCCTCGACGAAGAAGGGGCTCGGCGTTTTCTTCCGGCTCCTCATGTCTCCTCGTCCTGCGGCGTAAAAGGGGCGCCGTGAGATCCAGTATTTAAGGGTCTTTTCTCTTGGGAAGGATGGAACGGAGGGTATTTTTCGTCTGGATAGGATGGATGGCTTTAGAGACAACTATCCACAGTGTGCATGTATGTATGTGTGTACACACACACACACACACAAACACACACACATACACTCACACACACATATATATGTGTGTGTGTGTGTGTGTGTGTGTGTGTGTGTGTGTGTGTGTGTGTGTGTGTGTGTGTGTGTGTGTATGTGTGTATATGTGTGTGTGTGTGTATATATATATATATATATATATATATATATATATATAAATATATATATATATATATATATATATATATATGTATGGATGTATGTGTATATATATATCGATATATATATATATATATATATATATATATATATATATATATATATATATATATATGTATATATGTATATATATATATAAATATATATATATATATATATATATATATATATATATATGTATATATATACACATATATACATACAGTGTGTATGTATATATATATATATATATATATATACACACTGTAGAAAGTAGATTATACTCTATATTGTAATTATGAGCATGTTCCTACCTAGACATTTCTGTAATCAGAACTGGCATTCAGTGCTCAGCGTGATATTGGCATTGTGCGCCGTCATGGAGCAGCAAGAAAATCTGATGTTCGTGAATCAGGATGATGGATAATAATTATTATGATTGCTGTTATGGTAATGGATTCTGTTTATTTGATAAGCTCTATCATGAAACAAAGTGTCCTTATTTGCATTCTCATTATTATTATTATTATTATTATTATTATTATTATTATTATTATTATTATTATTGTTGTTATTATTATTTTGTTATTATTATTATCATTATCATCATCATTATCACTATTGTTGTTGTTATTATTTTTATCATTATCCTTATTTTCATCATCATCATCATTAGTAGTAGGAGTAGTAATATCAGCATTATCATTATCATTATCATTATCATTATCACCATTGCTCTTGTTGTTATTGTTATTATTATCATTATTATCATTATTGATATCATTATTGTTATTATTATTATCATTAGTATTAACATTATTATGATTATACCACTAATACTACTATTAATAATCTCAGTGATAACAATAATTATAATAATAATAATGAAAGGAGAAAACACACTACCGTGTTGATACTATGGTATAAAAACCCACACTGTAAAACTAGATTTAATAGAAAATGAGACTACAGTTTCGGAATCCACCTGGATTCCATCTTCAATAATAATAATAGTGATAATGATAATAATATTAATAGTAATAAAAATAATAATAATAAAATAATAATAACGATTATGATAACATCATCAACAACGGTAATAGTAATGATAATATTAATAATAATAATAATAAAAATAATAATAATAATAATAATAATAATAATAATTATAATAATAATAATAATAATTATAATAATAATCATAATAATCATAATAATAATTATAATTATAAATAATAATACAATGATAATAATCAAAATTATAATAATAATAATGATAATAATCACTTTGATTTATTTTATTATCCATATTATCATCATTATCATTAATATTGTTATTATTATTATTATTATTATTATTATTATTATTATTATTACTTGATTAATCATATCATTATTACTATTTCCATTATCATTACTGTTGTTATT
>NC_061830.1:1577290-1579790 GCF_019202785.1 Penaeus chinensis
CCTTCAAACTTGTAGCAATTAGTTAAGATAAATGTGAGGAAAAGTTCATTTTTTAGAGAATTTACACATAATTTATTAACTGAAAAAATATTGTATAGCCAAAATGTAAAGCCAATCACATAAATTGATATGCCAATAATACAACATCTGAATTCATTATAATCCAATACAATAATTATACCACCTTGAATATCCATCTTTTAGTTTTAACAAATAGCTTGCCGCTTTACTCTAAATGTTAACATGCAAGCAACTACATAATGTCAGTTTAAGCAAGCTGTTATTAATTATGAAATTAGAGCAAGCAATGTCAATGCCTAAAATGGATATCAGCAATAAGTAAAAGAATTCCTTTCCTCACATGCGATGATTGAAATCATAATAATATTAGTAAACAAATTGAATTACAGAAAAAAGAGAAAATTATATTTAAGCTAGATGAACTACTTATACCAAGCAATTTTAAATACTAAGTTAATGTCCTCATACAATTACTAACTTAAACTTAAGATTAACTAAAATATGTACACTTCAAAAATGGACAGAAAATATCTTATACTTAATCAGGCAATCATAATACTAAATTAATATCGTTAAGCAGTAACTAAATCAGGCAAAAACTTATCCTAGAAAATACATAACTGATACATGCATTATGCAAACACAAAATTATTCTTACGCTCCACTGGAAATTAATAATCTTCATCACTGTTAAATCACACTTCCGTAGAGCGGAGATTTCTTAAAAGTAATTCATTAATTCCTAACTTTCTAAACTAACTTAATATATCCTTACACTTAAAATTAAAATCAATATGTATTCAATTATATCATTCTTCAAACTTGACAATCAAATCTATAATTATTCCATTATATCATTCTTACTTCCAAAATTAACTTAATCAAATACAATTATTGGTCTATCATATAGCCACACATAAATCAAGAAATAATCCCTAATACTACTTAATCCACATTATCCATAGCACGTTCCCGTCCACTTTGTTACCTCAAGATAAGGCACTAAATCACTTCAACCGGCCTTACCAAGATGTGCCGCAAAAATGACATGGCTACTGGATGCTACTCCGAAATCTAATCCGCGTTTGTCTGTCACTAACTGTCTTTTATTCCCGACATGGAAGCCCATCCGGCCACACCCTTAACAGTTATCATGATTATAATATAGTTTCTTTTCACCAATTTGAAAGATACCTGCGTCAGGACTTTCCTGTGTCCCAGCACATTTCCAACACTGTATTTATCACTTTAAACTTTTCTACCTGCCAGAAAATGTTCTTTTCTTGTTCCCAGACTGGTGTGTTGTAATATATATAGTGATCGCTTTAAACTAGTTATTGTTTTCGCACTCGTGACTTTTTTTTTGCTTCTGTTAGTCCGTCACGTGGCGTCACTTTGTCACGAGATGTTTTCAACACTTTGACGTCATGGTGCGCCCCTTTTATTTGTCTGGAGTCCGCTCGAATCCTCGCAATGTTATTCTATTTTTGATGTCTCGTCCCGGCTTGTTTGTTTCACCCGTTCATGTAGCATCCGCTTTGCCCTCGAGTTGTTCACGTGATAATGCCTTCGTGTGTCTACGACAAGTTCTATGACGTATCTCTTTTGCCCGCGATTTTGTCAGTCGTGACGAGTGACTAGTACATATATTCTTAATTTACATACATTTCTTCTCTGTGTTACGACAATTGGTTCAAGTAAACCCTTGCGGATTGCCGTCTCCCTTATTTACTCTCCTATCTATCAGAGACAGTTGGTAGTTCAAGCCAGGTTCTTGCGGATCGCTACTGACGTCTCCCTCTTCTTTTTTCTTCTTAACCTTTGTGAAAGGAAAACACAAAATGAAAAAGACGAAAATAACGTAAAATCGAACATAAAAATGCAAATTTATATAAATAATCGGATAGTGGCGCTTAACACCCCCTCTTCTCTGTTGTCTTTATTTTTCTATTACTATCTTGGCCCTTACGTGTATAATCTGGTTCACCGATATCTGACACGGCACCGAAGGAGGACCCTGCTGCAGAAACGGTCACCTTAGGATGCTGTGGGAAGGACGTTATCGGAGGATCGCCAGAAGCAAGGAGACCAGGATGTTCGTCAGAGCAGGTATTAAGCCGCCCCAGGATGTGGAAGGGACCAGGAACTCGCCAGCGCAGGTACCAGTCGCCCCATGATGCTGTAGACGGGCGCCGCCTGCCTGGACGCCCGCAGATCCTGTCATACTCCAGGAGCTCGTCAGAGCAGTTATCAGCCGCCCTGAGAAGCCGAGGAGGACGCTTCCTGCCCGGACGCCCGTAAATCCAGACGATGATCACGAGGGCGTCTGTACGAACGCGCAGCCGAGAAGGACCTGGACGAGATCTGCGCGGACGTGCATTGGGCGAGTACGCCGCCGAGTTAGGCCTGGACGAGGACTACGAGGAAGTCTAGACGATTCCGAAGTCAACGCGGACCTGTGCGAGACCTTTGAGGGCGT